>NC_091981.1:105142337-105442337 GCF_044704955.1 Pristiophorus japonicus
CAGCCCCAAATCAGTCTGAGGCTCCAAGTGGATCCAGTGAAAAGACACCTAAGCAATAGTAATAGCCGATCCCTAATTATTTTGTCAGCTATTTTGCCCCCTCCTCCTGTTCAGCCTCCTCCTCCCCCCCCCTCCCGATCAGCATCCCCCCCCACCCCGCCGTTCAGCATGTGTTTCCCCCACCCCCCCCCCCAGTTCAGCTTCCTCCCCACCCCCGTTCAGCTTCCTCCCCACCCCCGTTCAGCTTCCCCCCTACTCCCGTTCTCTCCCCCTCCCTCCCATTCTCTTTCCCCCCCCCCCCGTCCTCTTCCCCCCCCCCCCCCGTACTCTCCCCCCTCCCTCCTGTCCTCTCCCCCTTCCCTCCTGTCCTCTCCCCCTTCCCTCCTGTCCTCTCTTCCCCCCCCCCCCGTCCTCTCCTCCTCCCACCCTTCCTCCTCTCCTCCTACCCCCATCTCATCTCCCCTCCCTCCATCTCCTCTCCCCTCCCCCCATCTCCTCCTCCCCTCCCCCCATCTCCTCTCCCCTCCCCCCATCTCCTCTTCCCCCTCCCTCCCTCCTCTTCCCCCTCCCTCCCTCCTCTTCCCCCTCCCTCCCTCCTCTTCCCCTCCCTCCCTCCTCTTCCCCCTCCCTCCCTCCTCTTCCCCCCTCCCTCCTCTTCCCCCCCTCCTCCTCTTCCCCCCCTCCCTCCTCTTCCCCCCCTCCCTCCCCCATCATCTCACCCCACTTCTCCCCTCCCTCCTCCCTCTCCCTCTCCCTCCCCCTCTCACTCACTCCCCCTCTCCCTCCCTCCCTCCTCTTCCGCCTCCTCTTCCGCCTCCACCTCCCCCTCTCTCCTTCGCCCTCCCTCCCCCTTCCTCTTCCGCCTCCACCTCCCCCTCTCTCCTTCCCCCTCCCTCCCTCTCCCCTCTCCCTCTCCCTCTCCCCTCTCTTCTCCCCCCCCCCCCCCTCGCTGTCAGAAAACACAGAGAGACACTGACAGAGACAGAGAGAGAGACACTGTGGGGTGGGCCGTCCCAGCACGCTGTTGGAGGGCCGAAACTTGAGCCCCAAGTGTGTGGATCTGACACCTGATTAAGTGAAGACCTGATGTGAAGAGCTTTAGGGAAGGAATTCCAGATTAAGCTCTGGAATTCCTTCCCTAAAGCTCTTCACATCTCTACTTCTCTCTCCTCCTTTAAGATGCTCCTTAAAATGTACTTCTTTCACCTGTCCTAATATCTCTCTATGTGGCTTGGTATCATTTTATTTGATAATTGCACCTGTGAAATGCCTTGGGACGTTTTACTATGTTCAAGGTGCTAAATAAATGCAAGTTGTTGTTGTAGGTAGTATTTAATATCATTGTCTAGTAAAATACAGCAGCCCAAACCAGTCCTTTGCACGGGGCTCCCACAAGACAAATGCTGCTCCTGATTGAGTAACATTATAAATTAATACTTCAACTTCTCATTCAGCTTTGAAATGTAATTTTATTCTTGTACTTTGAAAAAAATACTGAACCTGTATAACAGTTAATTTTAATAGAGTTTTCTATCATGCTCATAAACATGCATTTTCTGTGTTGCAGTAGCTATAGGGAAGTTAATCCATTCATGTTCCACTATCCCAGCTATGTCTTGAACATTTCTACTACAAATCCATTACCGTTTTGTTTGAAGCAATCTTGCAGACAGTCACTTTTGGAATGTGTGCATGATGTTGCTTTTCACATTTAATTTGTTTTAAAAATGTTCAACTGCTTGGTATTGATTTCTACTAGCCATCTAACCCAAGTAATTACCCTTTATAACTAATTGTAATTATTTGCAGGTTCATGCAAAGAATACAGAAATTGAAAACACAAAGTTGGTTACGGAGATGCAGTCTTTTAAAAATCTAGATGCGAGTAAAGAGAGTATGCTGGCCCATTTCAAGGAAGAAGTGGGAAGACTACAACAATGTTTGTCAGAAAAAGAGAAATTGCAAAAGGAACTGTTAGTTAACTCTTCTAGCATGGTAAGAACTGTTATTTGGGAAGACACATTTTTAAAATAACATCAGTTCTTCACAAAACTTTTTGAGGTGCCTCAACCATCAATAGAGTGTTACCAGCACAATTTCAAATGTTCTCCCATCTGTTTTGTCATACTTACTGCTTTGTATCTCAGGAGAAAATATTATGTTAGTACAAGTGCTTAAATCATACATTGTGTTTATTTTCTTTGGCACAACACTTTGTTTATTAGCATGATTGGTAATTTACTTGTATGCATGAGAAAATTAATGATTACCTATGTATGTCAGCTTGCACGCCACATAGCTTACGGGGTAAATGCACATATGGTGCAATATGAAGCCATACAGACCAGATGGTACGAGGGTGATTCCTGGTTTATGCTAGAGTTAGCCTAAGTGCCCATGGGCTGGGAAGGTAGGAAATTGGCCAAAATTTTTGCTCCGGAGTGTTGTCCAGTGATCCCTGTTGAAAATTGCACATGTGGAGATGTTGAGTGAGGATATAATTAGTCTTGGATGTTATGTCTGGATGTTATGTCCTTCATAGTTCAATAGCTTGCCAATGCTCATTGTGCATGAAGATCAACCATTTGTGCACTAATAGCTACTAATAGCCATTGAGTTGCACCTTTATGAGAATCCGTACCTTCAGATGTTTTTTGTGCAAGAAGTCAAAGGAACAACAGGGAGAAAAGTACCCACAGACCAAATGTTCTTCTGTTAATAATTCTGAGCAGGAAAGAGGTGAGAGGCAATGTTCCATGCAAAAAAAAAAGTTTTGGGGCCCTGAGGTCATCTCCCTCCAAAACAGATATACCATTTTGGATACTGTTGGGGGAGATGACTTACCAGGGGAAGGCACCAGCAGCCAGGTTCATGGCACCATGGGTGGCTCTGCTGCACAGAAGGGCGGGAAAAAGAGTGGGAGAGCTTTCGTGATAGGGGACTCTATTGTAAGGGGAATAGATAGCAGTTTTTGCGGCCGCAACCGAGACTCCAGGATGGTATGTTGCCTCCCTGGTGCAAGGGTCAAGGATGTCTCGGAGCGGCTGCAGAGCATTCTGGAGAAGGAGGGTGAACAGACAGTTGTCGTGGTACATGTAGGTACCAACGATATAGGTAAGAAGCGGGAAGAGGTCCTACAAGCTGAATTTAGGGAGCTAGGAGTTAAATTAAAAAGTAGGACCTCAAAGGTAGTAATCTCTGGATTGCTACCAGTGCCATGTGCTAATCACAGTAGAGGGAGCACGATAGTTAGAATAAATACGTGGCTTGAGCAGTGGTGCAAGAGGGAGGGATTCAAATTCCTGGGACATTGGAACCAGTTCTGGGGGAAAGTGGAACCTGTACAAAAGGGACGGTCTGCACTTGGGCAGGACTGGAACTGATGTCCTGGGGGTAACATTTGCTAATGCAGTTCGGGAGTGTTTAAACTAATATGGCAGGGGGATGGGAACCTATGCAGCAAGACAGGGCGAAGTAATATAGAGTCAGAAACAGATGGTAGAAAGGTAAAAAGCAATAGTGGAAGGCCGAGTAAACAAAGGCAAGAAACAAAAAGGGCCACACTACATCATAATTCTAAAAGGACAAAGGGTGTTAAAAAAAAAAGCGTGACGGCTTTGTGACTTAATGCAAGGAATAAGGTGGATGAATTAACTGTGCAAATAGATGTTAATAGATATGATGTGACTGGGATTACAGAAACGTGGCTCCAGGATGATCAGGGCTGAATACCCTTGAACATCCAAGGGTATTCAACATTCAGGAAGGATAGAATAAAAGGAAAAGGAGGTGAGGTAGCATTGCTGGTTAAAGAGGAGATTAATGCAATAGTTAGGAAGGACATTAGCTTGGATGATGTGGAATCTATATGGGTAGAACTGCAGAACATCAAAGGGCAAAAAACGTTAGTGGGAGTTGTGTGTACAGACCTCCAAACAGTAGTAGTGATGTTGGGGAGTGCATCAAACAGGAAATTAGGGGTGCATGCAATAAAGGTGCAGCAGTTATCATGGGTGACTTTAATATGCATGTAGATTGCGCTCACCAAACTGGAAGCAATACGGTGGAGGAGGATTTCCTGGAGTGCATAAGGGATGGTTTTCTAGACCAATATGTTGAGGAACCAATTAGGGGGGAGGCCATCTTAGACTGGGTGTTGTGTAATGAGAGAGGATTAATTAACAATCTCGTTGTGCGAGACCCCTTGGGGAAGAGCGACCATAATATGGTGGAATTCTGCATTAGGATGGAGAATGAAACAGTTAATTCAGAGACCATGGTCCAGAACTTAAAGAAGGGTAACTTTGAAGGTATGAGGCGTGAATTGGCTAGGATAGATTGGCAGATGATACATAAGAGGTTGACAGTGGATGGGCAATGGCAGACATTTAGAGACCGCATGGATGAACTACAACAATTGTACATCCCTGTCTGGCGTAAAAATAAAAAAGGGAAGGTGGCTCAACCGTGGCTATCAAGGGAAATCAGGGATAGTATTAAAGCCAAGGAAGTGGTATACTAAATTGGCCAGAAATAGCAGCGAACCCGGGGACTGGGAGAAATTTAGAACTCAGCAGAGGAGGACAAGGATTTTGATTAGGGCAGGGAAAATAGAGTATGAGAGGAAGCTTGCAGGGAACATTAAGACGGACTGCAAAAGCTTCTGTAGATATATAAAGAGAAAAAGGTTAGTAAAGACAAACGTAGGTCTCCTGCAGTCAGAATCAAGGGAAGTTATAACGAAGAACAAAGAAATGGCAGACCAATTGAACAAGTACTTTGATTCGGTATTCACTAAGGAGGACACAAACAACCTTCCGGATATAAAAGAGGTCAGAGGGTCTAGTAAGAAGGAGGAACTGAGGGAAATCCTTATTAGTCGGGAAATTGTGTTGGGGAAATTGATGGGATTGAAGGCCGATAAATTCCCAGGGCCTGATGGTCTGCATCCCAGAGTACTTAAGGAGGTGGCCTTGGAAATAGCAGATGCATTGACAGACATTTTCCAACATTCCATAGACTCTGGATCAATTCCTATGGAGTGGAGGGTAGCCAATGTAACCCCACTTTTTAAAAAAGGAGGGAGAGAGAAAACAGGGAATTATAGACCAGTCAGCCTGACATCGGTAGTGGGTAAAATGATGGAATCAATTATTAAGGATGTCATAACAGCGCATTTGGAAAGAGGTGACATGATAGGTCCAAGTCAGCATGGATTTGTGAAAGGGAAATCATGCTTGACAAATCTTCTGGAATTTTTTGAGGATGTTTCCAGTAAAGGGAGAACCAGCTGATTTGGTGTATTTGGACTTTCAGAAGGCTTTCGACAAGGTCCCACACAACAGATTAATGTGCAAAGTTAAAGCGCAAACGATTGGGGGTAGTGTGCTGACGTGGATTGAGAACTGGTTGGCAGACAGGAAGCAAAGAGTAGGAGTAAATAGGTACTTTTCAGAATGGTAGGCAGTGACTAGTGGGGTACCGCAAGGTTCTGTGCTGGGGCCCCAGCTGTTTACATTGTACTTTAATGATTTAGACGAGGGAATTAAATGTAGTATCGCCAAATTTGCGGATGACACTAAGTTGGATGACACTAAGTTGGGTGGCAGTGTGAGCTGCGATGAGAATGCTATGAAGCTGCAGAGTGACTTGGATAGGTTAGGAGAGTGGGCAAATGCATGGCAGATGAAGTATAATGTGGATAAATGTGAGGTTATCCACTTTGGTGGTAAAAACAGAGAGACAGACTATTATCTGAATGGTGACAGATTAGGAAAAGGGGAGGTGCAACGAGACCTGGGTGTCATGGTACATCAGTCATTGAAGGTTGGCATGCAGGTACAGGAGGCGGTTAAGAAAGCAAATGGCATGTTGGCCTTCATAGCGAGGGGATTTGAGTATAGGGGCAGGGAGGTGTTACTACAGTTGTACAAGGCCTTGGTGAGGCCACACCTGGAGTATTGTGTACAGTTTTGGTCTCCTAACTTGAGGAAGGACATTTTTGCTATTGAGGGAGTGCAGCGAAGGTTCACCAGACTGATTCCCGGGATGGCGGGACTGACATATCAAGAAAGACTGGATCAACTGGGCTTGTATTCACTAGAGGTCAGAAGAATGAGAGGGGATCTCATAGAAACGTTTAAAATTCTGATGGGTTTGGACAGGTTAGATGCAGGAAGAATGTTCCCAATGTTGGGGAAGTCCAGAATCAGGGGTCACAGTGTAAGGATAAGGTGTACGCCATTTAGGACCAAGATGAGGAGAAACTTCTTCACCCAGAGAGTGGTGAACCTGTGGAATTCTCTACCACAGGAAGTTGTTGAGGCCAATTCACTAAATATATTCAAAAAAGGAGTTAGATGTAGTCCTTATTACTAGGGCGATCAAGGGGTATGGCGAGAAAGCAGAAATGGGGTACTGAAGTTGCATGTTCAGCCATGAACTCATTGAATGGCGGTGCAGGCTCGAAGGGCCGAATGGCCTATTCCACCTATTTTCTATGTTTCTATCTATGTTTAACAGGATGCGCGACCCACAAAACAATTCCGCACATACGTGTTTTTTTTCAATTTAAAAGCTAGCTCACTGGTTGCGCGGGACAGCTAGAGTACTGCAAACATTGGTGAGGAGTGGTGCAATGTTGAGAGAAAGCACCAACTGATTAAATGTTCACGTTAAGCAATGTTTGGAGAATTCCGACCTCAAAATCAAAGTAGAGTTTTAAACAGCTAATTTAAATTCTCAAAAATCATCATGCACCATTCTGCAGCTGTCGAGGCAACTCAAAAGGCATAGGTATAGTGCCAAGAGTATGCCAATGGTTTGCTGGTGCTTAAGAGGATTATAAGAATTAGGAGCAGGAGTAGGCTATATGACCCCTCGAGCCTGCACCCGCTGCCGTTCAATAAGATCAGGGGTGGTCTTCGACCTCAACTCCACTTTCCTCCCTGATCTCCATATCCCCTGATTCCCCTAGAGTCCAAAAATCTATATTTCAGCCTTGAATATACTCAATGATTTAGTATCCACAGCCCCTTTGGGGTGGAGAATTCCAAAGATTCGCAATGCCCAGTGAAGACATTCTTCCTCATCTCAGTCTTTAATGGCCGACCCCTTATCCTTTGACTATGCCCGCAGTTATAAACTCTCCAGCCAGGGGAAACAACCTCTCAGCATCTACACAGTCAAACCCCTCAGTATCTTATATATTTCAATGAATCACCTCTCAATTTTCTGAACTTCAGAGAGTGTAGAGCAATCTACTCAATCTCTCCTTCCCACACCCCCTCTTTCTCCTACCCCCTCTTTCTCCTACCCTCTCTCTCTCCTTCCCACACCCCCTCTTTCTCCTACCCCCTCTTTCTCCTACCCCCTCTTTCTCCTACCCCCTCTTTCTCCTACCCCCTCTTTCTCCTACCCTCTCTCTCTCCTTCCCACACCCCCTCTTTCTCCTACCCCCTCTTTCTCCTACCCCCTCTTTCTCCTACCCCCTCTTTCTCCTACCCCCTCTTTCTCCTACCCCCTCTTTCTCCTACCCCCTCTTTCTCCTACCCCCTCTTTCTCCTACCCCCTCTTTCTCCTACCCCCTCTTTCTCCTACCCCCTCTTTCTCCTACCCCCTCTTTCTCCTACCCCCTCTTTCTCCTACCCCCTCTTTCTCCTACCCCCTCTTTCTCCTACCCCCTCTTTCTCCTACCCCTTCTTTCTCCTACCCCCTCTTTCTCCTACCCCCTCTTTCTCCTACCCCCTCTTTCTCCTACCCCCTCTTTCTCCTACCCCCTCTTTCTCCTACCCCCTCTTTCTCCTACCCCCTCTTTCTCCTACCCCCTCTTTCTCCTACCCCCTCTTTCCCTCCTCCCCTTTCCCCTCCCCTCCCCCTCTCCTCCCCCCCTCCCCCTTTCTCTCCCCCTCCCCCTTTCTCTCCCCCTCCCCCTTTCTATCACATACCCCTGTGAAATTCCAATTTCTATCACCTACCAGACAGGCAGGGAGATGCACAAAATGAGAGAGAGACAAGAAATGTTGTCCCTCTGGCTAAATTACATTTTGTTTAACCACGAAGTTGATTCTTGAAAGTGAATAATGCTTTTGAGCCAAACAAATTGGACAGATGGAAACTGCTTGAGGGTTAGGAGCCTCTGCCTCGCCACCTACTATGGGGAGAGTGGTTGGAGGCCAACGTTGACGTGAATGACAGTGGAGCAAGAGAGTCAGGAAAATACCCTGGTAGTTGAAGGGGCAAGAGTTTGGGTAACGTTGTGATCTGATTGAGATGGTGTTAGGAAATGGGAATGGGTAGTGAGAATGTGAAGGTGTAGAGGATGTGAAGGCACAGGGGGAAGTATATGGGAAGTTCAAAGGGAATGCAAGAATTTTAACTTAAGGTAGGAACCACAAACACAATGCTACATTTATTTTGAGTTAACAATGTACTAAGAAAGGTATTGTAAATGAAAATAGATGGGTTATCTTTCATGCTACATTATTGCTAACATTTATTTTGAGTTAACTTTGTGTTTTTGGCAAGGTTAGGTGGACTGTCCTCCCGCACAAAAAATGTACCTATCATTCATCGATAGTGTTGAACACTATTTTCAGAACCCCATTATTGGGCTCAAAATTGGCCCACCCCTTTTTTTGGCGCACTCACCAGAGATGCGCCGACTTTGTGAGCTGAAAAGGGCGCTGAAAAAATGTCCCCCGATTCTGGCCACTGTGTTGCTTCCCCTGGGGCTTGGCGCAGCATGGCCAGTCGATTGGAGGACGGAGCTAGGACCCTGCGTGAGAAAGAGTGCCAGCAGCTCTCCATATGCGTATTGGAGTGTGCGCGTGCGCAGTAGCTCCTCGCCCCCAGCGCGTCCTGCAGCTTGTTTGGGAGGGACCCGATGCTCGCCGCCCCTATCCCTGCCCGAGTTGTCTCACGTACCGGCCGGGCCCGCTGTGGAATGCACTGAGGCTGATCCTGATGTTTACAAATGTGAGGGTTGTGAAGCCGAGTTATTTCTTCATAACAGAAGATCAAGTCAGATATGAAAAACAATACCACAAAAGTGTTTCAAATGAAGACTTCGTCAACATTCCTCACTTCTTTAAACAAAAAGTACCAGGCAAGACATCCTAAAGCTAGCTTTAGATAAGCTGAGTAGGAACAGGAGTGGGGTCAGACAGAGAGGATTCTTTGGGAAGGGATTGGAGCTGGGGCTGAGATAGGACACCCTGGGACTGGAATCTGGACTGACTTCTGTTGCACTGGCTGGCCCGTTGACTTCCCGGGCCGAGTTTTAATAGGAAGGTAGGACTTAGTTTTATTTTTTATTTCTTCTTGAATTGTTTTATGTCTTCTAGAATGCTTACTACTTGTACTTTGTTTAGTGCTTTTCAAGGTCCTTTCTGCTTCCCTTCCCGCCCCTATCTCTGGCCGAATGGTCTCCGATGCACCTACCTGCGCTGATTTCTTAACTCTCCGCAAGGGTTTTCTGTGCAGCCACAAGTGGCCACATATGCTGGCCTAAGTTAGTTTTGAGCAACTATTAGCTGTCCAAAGTGGCTTAAATGGCCAAAACGGGTGTAGGTGGCTGGTAACGTCCCCTTTTGAGTAAAAAAACTAAACTAAAAAAAATCCTAACTAACTCACTCACACTGGCGCAAAATGGGAATTTTTAAGATACTCCAGAAAAATCAAGTTGCTCCAAAAAAAAACTGAGGAACTCCTGGGCAATTTTGAGCCCATTAAAACTGACTATGGATATAGTTGTAATTTATCGTGTACGTGACCATCCTCTTTCTCAGACTTTCTAGCTTCTCAAAATTCCTATGGGCAAGTGATTTGTTAGCTCCTTCAGCATTGTGAAAAGAGCATTATTGTAGGCTTAGAGTGGTTGGATGATACTTTTTTTCTTGCCACGGTACTTTAGAATGCAATAAACACGTATCATTGTTGGTTTATTCAAACGGTTGAAAATGTGCTTCTTGCCCTTTTTTGACCAGAGGCACCTCAGTGCCAGGTGCCTTATAGTGGCATTTGTACTAGAATTCATGTACTTGTATACATGGAAGTATTTTCCTATGTCTCTTGTGATTTCCAGGATGAAGTATCTGTTCTTCGTGAACGTCTACGCAGAGCTGAGGAACACGTGCAAGCAAGCGAGCAGAAAATTGCCTTGATGGCTAAGGAGCTCGGTGATACTTCCAATACTCGTGACAAGACCATGAGTGATTTGCATAGTGCACGAATAAAAATTGATCTGTTAAAACAGGAACTTGCTGACACCGAGAATAAATATAAGGCAGAGATACAAATGCTCAGAGCTGCAATATCAAAAAAAGAAAAGGTATGTGATGTAACATTTCGGTAATCGCGCGCTCTCTCTCTCTCTCTCTTATTCTCCTGATTTAGATATTAATCTTGTTAGCTGGGGAAATTTTCTCTCCTTCCCCCACCCCCTTTTTCTCCTCCCCCCTCTCTCTCCTTCCCCCTCTCTCTCCTATCCCCTCTCTTTCCATCCCCTCTCTTTCCATCCCCTCTCTTTCCATCCCCTCTCTTTCCATCCCCTCTCTTTCCATCCCCTCTCTTTCCATCCCCTCTCTTTCCATCCCCTCTCTTTCCATCCCCTCTCTTTCCATCCCCTCTCTTTCCATCCCCTCTCTTTCCATCCCCTCTCTTTCCATCCCCTCTCTTTCCATCCCCTCTCTTTCCATCCCCTCTCTTTCCATCCCCTCTCTTTCCATCCCCTCTCTTCTCCACATCTCTTTCCTTCCCCTTTCCATCCCCTCTCTTCTTCTCCACATCTCTTTCCTTCCCCTCTCTCTCTTTCCTTCCCCTCTCTCTCTTTCCTTCCCCTCTCTCTCTTTCCCCCCTCTCTCTGTTTCCCCCCTCTCTCTGTTTCCCCCCCTCTCTCTGTTTCCCCCCCTCTCTCTGTTTCCCCCCTCTCGCTGTTTCTCCCCCTCTCTCTGTTTCTCCCCCCTCTCTCTGTTTCCCCCCTCTCTCTGTTTCCCCCCCTCTCTCTGTTTCCCCCCCTCTCTCTGTTTCCCCCCCTCTCTCTGTTTCCCCCCCTCTCTCTGTTTCCCCCCCTCTCTCTGTTTCCCCCCCTCTCTCTGTTTCCCCCCCTCTCTCTGTTTCCCCCCTCTCTCTGTTTCCCCCCCTCTCTCTGTTTCCCCCCCTCTCTCTGTTTCCCCCCCTCTCTCTGTTTCCCCCCTCTCTCTGTTTCCCCCCCTCTCTCTGTTTCCCCCCTCTCTCTGTTTCCCCCCCTCTCTCTGTTTCCCCCCCCCTCTCTGTTTCCCCCTCTCTCTGTTTCCCCCCCTCTCTCTGTTTCTCCCCTCTCTCTGTTTCCCCCCCTCTCTCTGTTTCCCCCCCTCTCTCTGTTTCCCCCCCTCTCTCTGTTTCCCCCCCTCTCTCTGTTTCCCCCCCTCTCTCTGTTTCCCCCCCTCTCTCTGTTTCCCCCCCTCTCTCTGTTTCCCCCCCTCTCTCTGTTTCCCCCCCTCTCTCTGTTTCCCCCCCCTCTCTCTGTTTCCCCCCCCTCTCTCTGTTTCCCTCCCTCTCTCTGTTTCCCTCCCTCTCTCTGTTTCCCTCCCTCTCTCTGTTTTCCCCGTCTCTCTGTTCCCCCCCTCTCTCTGTTCCCCCCCTCTCTCTGTTCCCCCCCTCTCTCTGTTCCCCCCCTCTCTCTCTGTTCCCCCCCTCTCTCTCTGTTCCCCCCTCTCTCTCTGTTTCCCCCTCTCTCTCTCTTTCCCCCTCTCTCTCTGTTTCCCCCTCTCTCTCTCTTTCCCCCTCTCTCTCTCTTTCCCCCTCTCTCTCTCTTTCCCCCTCTCTCTCTCTTTCCCCCTCTCTCTCTCTTTCCCCCTCTCTCTCTCTTTCCCCCTCTCTCTCTCTTTCCCCCTCTCTCTCTCTTTCCCCCTCTCTCTCTCTTTCCCCCTCTCTCTCTCTTTCCCCCTCTCTCTCTCTTTCCCCCTCTCTCTCTCTTTCCCCCTCTCTCTCTCTTTCCCCCTCTCTCTCTCTTTCCCCCTCTCTCTCTCTTTCCCCCTCTCTCTCTCTTTCCCCCTCTCTCTCTCTTTCCCCCTCTCTCTCTCTTTCCCCCTCTCTCTCTCTTTCCCCCTCTCTCTCTCTTTCCCTCTCTCTCTCTCTCTCTTTACCCCCTCTCTCTCTCTCTTTACCCCCTCTCTCTCTCTCTCTCTTTACCCCCTCTCTCTCTCTCTCTCTTTACCCCCTCTCTCTCTCTCTCTTTACCCCCCTCTCTCTCTCTCTTTCCTCCTCTCTCTTCCCCTCTCTTTCTTTTCCTCCCCTCTCTTTCTTTCCCCCCTCTCTTCCCCCCCCCTTTGAATTCTTCTCTAATTGAATTGAAATATTTGTTTGTGTGTGTGTATAATATATATATATATATGCATACATATGAGGTCCTTGTATCTAGCAGTACTTTAATGTTGATGAAGGGGTCCCGTAGCGCAGATTCTGTGGACTGAGGAGATCTCGGAACACTGCAAAGCAGATTTCTGGGAATCAAGCACCATTGGAGGGGAAGTGGGAAGGACAGCAAAAAGTTTTGGGTTTCAGGAGGGAAGGGATCCGGCAGTAGTGGGGAGAAGAGGATTATTAGCATTTTAATTATTAGGCATGAGAAAGGGATCCGAACTGCCATTGGCTCAGTTTGTGGACCTTCAAGTGCCACCGTGTTTCTACTTGTCTGCTTCCTTTCCGGACGGTCGGTCGACCCTTTTGTCCCATCAGGCAATCCCTGCTCACTGCCTTCCCCTTTTTTCGCTCAGTTCCTCTGTTTACGTTCTTGGCTTAAAGCACGGCGCAATGCTGGTGAGTTTGCTGACTTGTATAAACAAAATTGAATACTTAAAAGTTAGTAGTTAATGCAGTTTCCATAACTTTATATTTATATAAATGTAGTCTTCATCCCCCGAAATGGTCCAGAATTGAAAGACGTTTGAAACTGATTTTGAAACCAAGTCACAGAAGCGAGAGGCCTGCATGAATGGCAGCTTCCGGAGGATTAAAATAATTCAAATTCATTTTCCAGCTAGATTTAAATAACTTGCGATGGGGGAATACATTGCAATCCTCTTCAACCTTTCCATTCAGAGAAGTAATACATTCTTGATAAATGATCTTTATTTTCTAGCAGTCAACAAAAAGGACAGATGCTGATATTCACAGGTGTTGCCTAATTGTGTCGTTTATAATAGAAAAGGAGCACCTATTTAATATTTTAAACGTGCGACTTGCTTTGAGGATTGATCTCCAATTTGACAATTGGAAAAAGCAAAATCTCAAACCTACAGGATAAAGCATGAAATTCACAAGCACCTTTCTAATTTGTGAAGTTCCTTCACCAAAGACCAATTAAACGGTTTGATCTAAATCTGTACCTACAATTCAACTTTTTGGCCTTAAAGCTTGTGTGCCAAAATATGGCACGAGGGCCATTATTCAGCTGGCTAGTCCTAGCAATCTGGTCCAGTCAACTCAGTTCTATTTATATTATTTGTTGGTTTATATCTGTTTGATTTTAGTTGGCTTTCACTTTTGCAAAGGTCTGTTCTTAGCACTGTTCCTTCATTGGTGGATAAATCCTGAATCAGAAGGATTAGATATGCTGGTATGCACCGATAACCATTGTTACAAATTGAACTTACTTTCGATATTCTCTCGAGTTAGCATCACTGTCTCTCTTGTAAGCAATCATGCATGTTTTACTATCAAAAATATACTTTTGCTCCCCAATATCTAGTTGTACGATACCATAACCTGGCAGGAGTAACAATGAGAATGGGATATTATGATCCATGCACGTGGTCCCGTGTGCTCTTTTTCAATGTTCAGACACATGGGAGTATAACATTTTTTATTTTCCCAGCAGTTTAGTGAGACAAAGCAAGATAAAAATCATTAAGTTGATTTATTTTACAGTAAGTAAGTGGATGTACAGAGTGTGAACACGTACTGAAAATATCTGAAATGGAATAACAAATACCCTATTGTCCCAGATCTTTATGGATAACAATTTCAGTGACTGCTCATTACCTCCTGGGTGAGCAAATTAACATACCAATACCCGCCTTGTCCCAGTAGCTCAAGCATGTGATTATTTGCAAGGTCCATCTGTCCTTCTGCACATGTACCGCCGTTTGGGGAGCTTGAAGACCGTTTTGATACTGCGCATGTGCACTCGATCAGCCGCGCGTGCACAGTATGAGGCATGAGGAAACCAGAAGTGGGGCCTGCCGAAGCACACTGCTGAGGTTGGAGCCGCTTGCTGACGTTGTCTTGCCTGGAACCTGAAGCTGCTACCCTTGCTGCTTGGCATTACCTACTGAGTGGGCAAATACATACATAGCAGATGCAGTATAATGTGTATACATGTGAGGTTATCCACTTTGGTGGCAAAAACACGAAGGCAGAATATTATCTGAATGGCGGCAGATTTGGAAAAGGGGAGGTGCAACGAGACCTGGGTGTCATGGTACATCAGTCATTGAAAGTTGGCATGCAGGTACAGCAGGCGGTGAAGAAGGCAAATGGCATGTTGGCCTTCATAGCGAGGGGATTTGAGTATAGGAGCAGGGAGGTCTTACTGCAGAGGCCTCACCTGGAATATTGTGTTCAGTTTTGGTCTCCTAATCTGAGGAAGGACATTCTTGCTATTGAGGGAGTGCAGACTGATACCCGGGATGGCAGGACTGACATATGAGGAGAGGCTGGATCGACTGGGCCTGTATTCACTGGAGTTTAGAAGAATGAGAGGGGATCTCATAGAAACATATAAAATACTGACTGGACTGGACAGGTTAGATGCAGGAAGAATGTTCCCGATGTTGGGGAAGTCCAGAGCCAGGGGACACAGTCTAAGCCATTTAGGACTGAGATGAGGAGAAACTTCTTCACTCAGAGAGTTGTTAACCTGTGGAATTCTCTGTCGCAGAGAGTTGTTGATGCCAGTTCGTTGGATATATTCAAGAGGGAGTTAGATATGGTCCTTACTGCTAAAGGGATCAAGGGGTATGGAGAGAAAGCAGGGAAGGGGTACTGAGGTGATGATCAGCCATGATCTTATTGAATGGTGGATGGCCTACTCCTGCACCTATTTTTTTATGTTTCTATATTTCTATGTTCTGCAAATGTAATTATAGTTGTCCTTGGCTTGGGAAAATAAAAAATTTTATACTCCCGAATTCGTGGGTTAGTTACTTCTTTGAAGTTTTTTATATATATGATAAGGGACAACTTTAAAGCCGAATTACCCATTAAAATAGGAAATGGAAAACAAGTGCAAATACTCTGGATCTCAGGTGGTACAACTATAGCAGGAAGTTAGTAAGGATTTGCCAGTCAATAAACCAATGTGAGTGTGGATGTGGGTGTATGTGTATAATGTGCGTGTGTGGACACACAGGCACCCTACATACCCTCCACACACGCGCACTCTCCCACCCACAGGCGTGCGCATCCCCTGCACATAGGCGCGCGCATCCCCCGCCCCCCCAAACATACGTGCGCATATGTGCATGCACCCCCTGCATACGCACGCACACACATGTGCCCCACACACAGGCACCCATGGCTTTATTGACTGGAAATTCCTTACCAGCTTCCTGGTATAGTAGCACCACCTGAGATCAGAGGCACTTTTTGTTTTCCATTTCCTATTTAAAAGTGTTTCTGCCTTAAAGTTGTGGCTTTGACCTTGATCCTGCATTCTGAATTAAAGCATTTTTTATCACTTCCAAAAGGAAAAAACATAAAATGCCAAAGAAATAACAAACCCACTAATCAGCCAAGGACAACTATAGTTACATTTGCAGAACACTAGATAACAGAAAATCTTCACAACGCTAATGTGTAGGCTGCGTGATTAGATTGGATCAAATTATACATTGCAGAGTACTCTATAGCAGGCAGGACTAAATTACACATTCCAGACAAAATGTTGGGTGCGGTTTGTCCTCCAAGGGGACAATAGGGGTTAAAAGAAGACTTCTCTCCTTCAAGGTGGACTCCCTGATACAAGGAATCGACACGCCCGCCCGTTCATATAACAACCACGGAATCACTCAGACGAAACCTTCGGTTTAACCGGTTTATTCGAGCATATGCAAGGGAAGAGTTCAAACGTGAACCTTCCCAGAACAATGGTTCTCACCCACAATTATACAATAAACCGAAGTGTGTGCCTCTCTCACAAAAGCACCGATTGGTTTACTGCTTATCAGCGAAGTTACATTGATTTGTCATCTCTTAGATTGACTCTGAGTGGTGTTTCCCAACTGTCCATCTCCCATCATATGTTAATTGTGTTGTTCAGTGATGTGAACTTTGCCTTAGTCCCCGTGAAGTAACTCTGTTCCCAAACACCGGCTTTCTTATCTCTTCCCTGAGAGAACTCTAGTCAAAATGTTATGTATCTTAACTGCTGACCTCTACTGTCTTTGTTATGTGTTACTAAGTTAAGGATGGTTCATTAACCATCAGGCTTTAAGTGTTATAAGTGTGCTTTACATACATAAGCAAGTATTACATACAATCTGTCAATAGGCAATTACAATCCATACCATAAGGTAGAGGAACTTCACCGATTCCTCAGACTCTCCTAATTCTGATAAGCCCTATAACCTGGACCATTTGTCAGATTAGTTCACTACCTTCAGCATACCTGTTAGTGACCACCTATCTGTCTGCTCTTTGCCTGCTACAACTCTTTACCCCTTACAGGGACCAACCAGAAATCTGGTCCAACCCATTTGTGTTGCAAATAAACACAGCCCTGTAAGGTAGACTTTAAACCTTTGTGAAATAACTTTAACATAAAAGCAACATTTCAATATAATTTAAATCCACATCCTTTCTGTGGATCAGGAGAAAATCCCCCAAATGGAACAGTGATGTGTATAAATTAATGGGAATGTTAATTTAAACTTTATATGTGTTCCAGAGGCTCCATTATGCAGCCTCAGCAGCAGAATTATGTATGATGCATTGCATGGTATAGCACTGCTGACCTTAACATAAAACCATGATGGATATGTGATAGTACAGTTAAAAGAACTAATAATTTTACAAAATTTGATACTAGGGTTCTGCAGTGGTTGGTAGTACAGTGGAACAAGAGCTACATAAAGAGGTTGAAGATTTAAAACTTAGGCTTCAGATGGCTGCTGAACATTACAAAGAGAAATACAAGGACTGTCAAAAATTGCAAAAGCAAGTGGTCAAACTCACAGAGCAGTTGGTGAGTAGAATGTTAATTTTAGACTACTGGGTAATGCAACAAATGAAAATGATTGAAATCTAAATTTGTACGTGCTTTATCTTTGTTGGCAGATTAATTGAGTTTACTTAATTTTTTTTAAGATTCGTTGATATTTTAACTGAAGTGTTAAGCTACGTATTAAGAGGTTCAGACATTCTATTTTAGTTTTTGAAGTGTTACATTGTGTAATATAAAGTGGTATTGTATGATGTACACTAACTTTTGTGGCTATGTGCAGAAGGAAGAAACTTTGTATTTGTGTAGCATCAGTCACATGGTGGCAATCAGCTTAAAATCGTATTCATCATTTTTATCCTCTTTGTTACTTTTATTCATTTTTTGCCATGCTGTCTCTGTTGCACTCAACGTGGCCAATCAGCCAACAATATAACAAAAAGAAAGTTTAAAAAAATGTTATGAACATAACAAATAAGTCACCGTGAGTTTAAAACTAGAATTGGTATGCAATTCATAAACTGCTCCATGTTTATTCTCGTGGTTTAGGATGTTTGCTCAAATTAATTTTTGCCAGCCCACTGTTACCTTTTGTTGGCAGCGCAACCGACAGGCCACATCGGTAGCCCCCCCCCCGCCAAACCTGCGCCTTCTTGGATATCTCCATATTTCTCTCCCATCCAAGAGTCATTCCACATTGCCCATTGTGTCTAACTTTGAATCACCTGTCCCACCCAATGCGTATCCGAATTCACATCTTAGCCATTTGTGCAGTTTTATCATAATGCTTCACGCTATGAGATTTCTCGTACCAGGAAGCTCCCACATTCAGTATCCAGTCTGTGCTGGATTAACAGTAGCGACATGACAGCTGTGGCTCAGTGGTAGCACACTTGTCTCTGTCAAAAGGTTGTGGGTTCAAGTCCCGCTCCAGAGACTTGAGAACGTAATCTAGGCTGACATTCCAGTGTAGTACCGAGGGAGTGTCGGAGATGCCATCCTTCGGATAAGAAACATAGAAACATAGAAAATAGGTGCAGGAATAGGCCATTCGGCCCTTCGAACCTGCACCACCATTTAATAAGATCATGGCTGATCATTTACCTCAGTACCCCTTTCCTGCTTTCTCTCCATACCCCTTGATCCCTTTAGCCATCAGGGCCATATCTAACTCCCTCTTGAATATATCCAATATACTGGCATCAACAACTCTCTGTGGTAGGGAATTCCACAGGTTAACAACTTTCTGAGTGAAGAAGTTTCTCCTCATCTCAGTCCTAAATGGCTTGCCTCTTATCCTTAGACTATGTCTCCTGGTTCTGGACTTCCTCAACATCGGGACCATTCTTCCTGTATCTAACCTGTCCAGTCCCGTCAGAATTTTATATGTTTCTATGAGATCCCCTCTCATCCTTCTAAACTCCAGTGAATACAAGCCCAGTCGATCCCCTCATATGTCAGTCCTGCCATCCCAGGAATCAGTCTGGTGAACCTTCGCTGCACTCCCTCAATATCAAGAATGTCCTTCCTCAGATTAGGAGACCAAAACTGAACACAATATTCCAGGGTGAGGCCTCACTAAGGCCCTGTACAACTGCAGTAAGACCTCCCTGCTCCTATACTCAAATCCCCGAGTTATGAAGGCCAACGTACCATTTGACTTCTTCACAGCCTACTGTACCTGCATGCCAACTTTCAATGACTGATGTACCATGACACCCAGGGCTCATTGCACCTCCCCTTTTCCTAATCTGCCGCCATTCAGATAATATTCTGCCTTCCTGTTTTTGCCACCAAAGTGGATAACCTCACATTTATCCACATTATACTGCATCTGCCACTTGTTTGCCCACTCAACTAATCTGTCCAAGTCATCCTGCAGCCTTTTAGCATCCTCCTCACAGCGCACACCACCACCCAGCTTGGTGTCATCTGCAAACTTGGAGATATTACACTCAATTCCCTCATCCAAATCATTAATGTATATTGTAAATAGCTGGGGTCCCAGCACTGAGCACTGCGGCACCCCACTAGTCACTGCCTGCCATTCTGAAAAGGACCTGTTTATCCCCACTCTCTGCTTCCTGTCTGCCAACCAGTTCTCTACACGTCAGTACATTACCTCCAATACCATGTGCTTTAATTTTGCACACCAATCTCTTGTGTGGGACCTTGTCAAAAGCGTTTTGAAAGTCCAAATACAGCACATCCACCAGTTCTCCCTTGTCCACTCTACTGGTTACATCCTCAAAAAATTCTAGATTTGTCAAGCATAGTTTCCATTTCATAAATCCATGCTGACTTGGACCGATCCCGTCACTGCTTTCCAAATGTGCTGCTATTTCATCTTTAATAATTGATTCCAACATTTTTCCCACTACTGATGTCAGGCTAACCGGTCTATAATTACCCGCCTTCTCTCTCCCTCCCTTCTTAAAAAGTGGTGTTACATTAGCTACCCTCCAGTTCCTAGGAACCGATCCAGAGTCGATAGACTATTGGAAAATAATAACCAATGCATCCACTATTTCTAGGGCTACTTCCTTAAGTACTCTGGGATGCAGACTATCAGGCCCCTGGAATTTATCGGCCTTCAATCCCATCAATTTTCCTAACACAATTTCCCGCCTAATAAGGATTTCCTTCAGTTCCTCCTTCTCACTAGACCCTCGGTCCCCTAGTATTTCCAGAAGGTTATTTGTGTCTTCCTTCTTGACGACAGAACCAAAGTATTTGTTTAACTGGACCGCAATTTCTTTGTTCCCCATTATAAATTCACCTGAATCTGACTACAAGGAACCTACATTTGTCTTCACTAATCTTTTTCTCTTCACATATCTATAGAAACTTTTGCAGTCAGTTTTTATGTTCCCAGCAAGCTTTCTCTCATGCTCGATTTTCCTCCTCCTAATTAAACCCTTTGTCCTCCTCTGCTGAATTCTAAATTTCTTCCAGTCCTCAGGTTTGCTGCTTTTTCTGGCCAATTTATATGCCTCTTCCTTGGATTTAACACTATCCTTAATTTCCCCTGTTAGCCACGGTTGAGCCACCTTCCCCGTTTTATTTTTACTCCAGACAGGGATGTACAATTGTTGAAGTTCGTCCATGTGACCTTTAAATGTTTACCATTGCCTATCCACCATCAACCCTTTAAGTATCACTCGCCAGTCTATTCTAGCCAATTCACGTCTCATACCATCGAAGTTACCTTTCCTTAAGTTCAGGACCCTAGTCTCTGAATTAACTGTGTTACTCTCCATCTTAATAAAGAATTCTACCATATTATGGTCACTCTTTCCCAAGGGGCCTCGCACAACAAGATTGCTAATTAGTCCTTTCTCATTACACATCACCCAGTCTCGGATGGCCTGCCCTCTAGTTGACTTCAAACCGATGCCTCATCTGCCCTCTCAGGTGGACCTAAAATATCCCAGTGCAATATTTCGAAGTAGAGCAGGGGAGTTCTCCCTGGTGTCCTGGCCAATATTTATCCCTCAACCAGCACCACTAAAACAACCAATCTGGTCATTATCACATTACTGCTTGTGGGACCTTGCTGTGCGCAAATTGGCTGCCATGTTTACAACATTACAACAGTGACGATACTTCAAAAGTACTTCGATAGCTGTAAAGCCTTTGGGACATCTCGAGGTCATCAAAGGCACTATATAAATGCAAGTCTTTATTTTCTTTTCTCAGCACTCTTGGGATGGGAAGGGAAAATTCAGGCAGAATGATTATTTTTGGTTCTCTGCTGAAAATGTGCATGTGTAAAAGTCTGGTGAGGACTGGGCTTGGTTGTGATATTGTTATTAAATAGCCTAGCAACACTCACTGTGTCATGCTCACACATGAATAATGGTCATTTGGGAGAGATGGTGGAGGGTGCCGAGCACCCATTAAACCAGGGGTTCTCGATCTTTTTTGCTTCTGAAGCTCTCCCTCCTGTATTGCAAAAATTCTGTGAACCCCCTGTCTCTGTGTAAATATTAGTTATTAATAGCTCTATTACTCCTTGCGTAAAGAATTTAATAAGTCCTAAATTTGCATAAGCAAATTACTGCAGATGCTGGAAATCTGAAATAAAAACAGAAAATGCTGGAAATACTCAGCATATCAGCATCTGAGGAGAGAGAAACAGAGTTAACGTTTCAGGTCTGACGTTTTATTTTAAATTTACATCATTTGCTTCCCAAGGTCTGTTCCACCCCATCAACCATTTGTTTAACAGGAAATGAGCCAGGAAAACAAGTGCCGTGCTCACTACAAACTCATTTTGTGCACAGTTGATCAAACTGGACTAAAATTCCAGGTTCTCGTCCTCCATTTCAGCAACAGAACTTCCCTCTTATTTTGATACCAAATCCCAACACGATGGTGGAAGCCAGCGACTTGAAATAAACAGGCCCTGAGCGACTTTACCCAGCCGGTCTCATCACCATAAATTCGTTAGTGACAAAGGCAGACCCCTCTTTCTTTAATTATCAGCCGCAGCCGCCCATCAGAGAAGCACGTGGCCATGAATATAAAGCTCTGAGTCTGAGGTACTAGGAAAATCACAATAACACCTTCAGTTACTTATTAACTCAGACCAAAGGAGAGAGTCACAACGGATCCTGATTATTATGGCCTTGCTGCAGGCCCAGAGAGTGAAAAGTCTCTCTCTTCCCCCCACCCCCAAGACCATGTGGTGCGCACACTCTCTCTATTGGCGTCCTTTTCAAACGCAGGAATGGCTTGCTACTGACACAGGGCGGCTCCGTTCGAGGGGAAAGAAAAGGTCTGAAAGGAAGGCTTGAGCTACCTTGGCCCATGCAAGGCTGGACTAACTCATTGATTTTCCTTCCATTATTTAATAGTTAAACATGGCGAGTGGAACGTGGAAGCAAATAGGGCGGGATAAAAAAAAGCTTACCGAAATGAATACTGCTGTAAAAGTCAGTGACACGCAAAGCGACGACTAAATGTTCAAAAGATGTCCAGCCGTATGAAGTTAAATTGACTGCGCCTGCTCAGTCTTTATAGCTGAGACTATTTCACTTGCCTCAAGATACAGGGGAGACTACTGATGTTTATAAAAAAAACATGAGTAGTTTGCCATGTATATTGATGAGACAAACCAACTGGTGAACCCCCTGAAATCTTCTCGTGGATCCTCGGTTGAGAGCCCCTGCAGTGAACCACATCCAGCAAGGAGTCATAGATTTTAGGAGCGGAGAAAATTGTCAAGGGGCAGAGGGAATAATGCTTCCACAATGAAAGAAGTAGTCCTAGAAATTCGAGTCGGCCGGAAACTTGCCGGTGCCACCGTGGGTCGAACTTAAAGGCTGCCCGCAATAATAGCGCAGGCATCACGGGTATTTTGCTGAGTAACATTAGCGTGGCGCAAAACCTGTAGTACAATATTCTTTTTCCAGCGGTAATCTCAGCAGGATGCGCCATGTAGCAAAGCCGTGGCATCCCTGGAGCGAAGCAGCATTTTCTTAAAATTAGCCTGTCATTTTAGAAAGCAGTGTCAATCCCTTAAAGGGCAACTGCCTTCTAAACTGAAAAAAATAAAAATGATTTAAAAATAGGCCTTCTTTAGCCCTTAGAGCTCAGCTGCCTCCTGAAAAAGAAAATAAACATTAAAATTAATTCCAAAATTGCAGTCTTCAGATCTTAAAGCTCTCTGCATGGAAAACAAATGGTAAAAGTGCTTCAGCATTAACATAAATGGCTCAACAAGCCTGGGAAGGGCACCCAGAAGGAGCCAGGTTGCCTTCCAGAAAGAACGATGTTAGACCACATTACCGAGGCAGTCGCCCCAATGACCTGGCTCCAGTGCCCAAAGAAGCGTCATGACCTCAGATCTCAGACCAAAAGCCGTCTCATACCAACTGCACCACTAGCCTCTTGCACTGATCATTGCACGACCCCACCGCCCCTCCCCATCACTCACCTAGCAACAATCTGTACCAAACATGAGATAAACCTCCTATTCCGAGCATCACCTCACCCCCTTGGAGAAGACTGCTGGTCATTATTGGCAGGGGCGCATAGCTGAGCCCTTGGCCAGTGGATGGGCTGAAAGGATACTGTTCTGTAATGAATAAAGAGTCAGACTAGATACTGCAAGCTCAAAGTAAGGTGTGACCGTAGTCCTTTATTACAGATCTCAGAGTGTCACTCCAACCTGTGAGCTCCCAAGGGATTGTGGGATCCCTTGGGACTCCAGGGGATAAGCCCTCTGGTGGTCAGACATGGTATTTACAGGGTTACATACATAACTGCCCCCCCAAAGTCAGTCGTGTAACTATTTACAATGTGAGTCGATCCGGGACCTTCCTTTCCCTGGTTGATCGTCTCGGTGCAAATGCTGGTGTTGGTGAATCGTTTGTTGGGCCTTTGCTGGGCTGCTGTGCAGCTAGCCTTGCTGGACTGTTGGGGGTGGTGAGTCCTGCTGAACTGCTGTGGGTGATGGGTTCTGCTCCGTGGTCAACCGCTGGCTCGGTTGCCACTTGTGTGTGTGTTGGAGGGTCGAAAAAGGTTGAGTCTGTTGTTCTGGATAGTCCGTAAATCTGAGTTTGATTTGGTCCAAGTGTTTCCTGCAGGTGAGTCCATTTGCAAGTTTGACCACAAACACCCTACTCCCTTCTTTGGCCAAAACAGTGCCAGGAAGCCATTTGGGACCTTGTCCATAGTTCAACACAAATACAGGATCATTTATCTCAATTTCGCGTGACACATTTGCGCGATCATGATATGTATTCTGTTGAAGCCGCCTGCTCTCTACCTGTTCGTGTCGATCAGGGTGGACTAACGAGAGCCTTGTCTTAAGTGCCCTTTTCATGAGCAGTTCAACGGGAGGAACCCCAGTGAGCAAGTGGGGTCTTGTGCGGTAACTAAATAGGACTCGGGATAAGCGAGTCTTCAGTAACCTTTTTCAAGCTCTGCTTGATTATTTGAACTGCTCGTTCTGCCTGACGGTTGGACGCTGGTTAAACGGGGTAGATGTGACATGTTTGATCCCATTGCGGGTCATGCACTCCTTGAACTCGGCACTGGTAAAGCACGGCCCATTGTCACTTAAAAGGACATCAGACAGGCCGTGCGTGGCAGACATGGCCCGTAGTCTTTCAATGGTGACAGCGGATGTGCTTGCCGACATTATCACACATTCAATCCATTTGGAGTACGCATCTACAACCACTAAAAACATTTTTCCCAAGAATGGGCCTGCATAGTCGACATGGACCTTCGACCACGGTTTGGAGGGCCAGGACCATAAACTTAGTGGCGCCTCCCTGGGTGCATTGTTGAACTGGGAACATGTATTACATATGTGTACGCAGGACTCTTAAGTCTGCATCGATACCGGGCCACCACATGTGGGATCTGGCTATCGCTTTCATCATTATGATGCCTGGGTGGGTACTGTGGAGATCACTAATGAAAGTGTCCCTGCCCTTTTTTGGCACCACTACCCAATTACCCCATAGGAGGCAGTCTGACTGTATAGACATTTCATCTTTGCGCTGCTGATACGGCTTTATTTCTTCCTGCATCTCTAACGGGACACTAGACCAACTCCCATGGAGCACACAGTTATTTTTACTAAGGACAGTAATGGGTCCTGGCTCGTCCAGGTTCTAATCTGTCGGGGGGTAACAGGTGATTGCTCACTCTCGAATGCTTCTGTTACCATAACTAAATCTGCGGGCTGTGCCACCTCCACCCCCGTGGTGGGCAATGGCAGCCTACTGAGAGCATCGGCACAGTTTTCCGTTCCTGGCCTGTGGCGGATGGCGTAGTTGTATGCGGACAACGTGAGCGCCAATCTCAGGATGCGGGCCGATGCATTCGTATTTATCTCCTTACTTACAGAAAAGAGGGATATAAGCAGCTTATGGTCGGTTTCTAATTCAAATTTAAGCCCGAACAGATATTGATGCATTTTCTTTACCCCGTAAAACACATGCTAACGCTTCTTTTTCGATCATACTGTAGGTCCTCTCAGCCTTAGTCAGACTTTTGGATGAATAAGCAACCGGTTGCAATTTCCCAGAATCATTAGCTTGTTGCAATACACACCCGACCCCGTACGACAACGCATCACATGCTAGTACCAAACGTTTACATGGATCATACAACACAAGCAATTTGTTTGAACATAACAGCTTCCTAGCTCTCTCAATGGCATTTTCTTGGCTTTTACCGCATACCCATTCATCTCCTTTACGCAGTAAGGAGTGCAGGGGTTCTAACAATGTGCTAAGTCGCGGTAAGAAGTGATCAAAATAGTTCAGGAGTTCTAGAAACGACCGCAGCTCTGTCACGTTCTGTGGCCTCGGCGCGTTCTCGATTGCCTCCGTCTTCGAATCGGTGGGTCCGATGCCGTCTGCCGCGATTCTTCTCCCCAGTAACTCCACTTCAGGTGCCAGGAAAACGCACCGAGCGTTTTAGCCTGAGCCCCACACGATTAAGTCAACTAAGAATCTCCTAAGGTTATGCAGGTGCTCGACGGTGTCCCGACCTGTAACCAAGATGTCGTCCTGGAAGACCACGGTGCGTGGGACCGACTTCAGTAAGCTTTCCATGTTCCTCTGGAATATCGCCACGATCAAATCCCAAACGGGCATCTGTTATAAATGAGGAGACCTTTGTGCGTGTTGATGCAGGTGAGGCCTTTCGCTGATTCCTCCAGCTCCTGCGTCATGTAGGCCGAGGTCAAGTCCAGTTTCGTGAACGTTTTCCCTCCCGCCAGCATCACAAATAGGTCGTCTGCCTTTGGTAGCGGGTATTGATCCTGTCGTGAGAAACGATTGATAGTTACTTTGTAATCACCACAGATTCTGACGGTGCCGTCTCCCTTGAGGACGGGAACAATCGGACTGGCCCACTCATTAAATTCGATCGGCGAAATGATGCTCTCTCGTTGCAGCCTGTCCAGCTCGATCTCCACCCTCATCATGTAAGGTACCGCACTCGCCTTGTGACGGATGGGTCGCATCCCCGGAATCAAGTGGATCTACACTTTTGCTCCTTGGAACTTCCCGATGCGTGGTTCGAACAGCCAGGGAAACTTGCTTAGGACCTGGGCACATGAGGTGTCGTCGACGAACGAAAGCGCTCAGACATCATCCCAGTTCCAGCGTATCTTTCCCAGCCAGCTCCTGCCGAACAGCATGGGGCCATCGCCCAGTACCACCCAGAATGGTAACTTGTGCACCGTTCCATCGTAGGAGACCTTTACGGTAGCACTGCCGATTACGGGAATCAATTCCTTTGTGTACGTTCTCACTGGGTAGCATTATGACTTCACTAGGATAGGCAAAGGCAGACGCAAGGCAGTCACTAAGAGAATGCTGTGTGGCGGGGTCAGGCTGGTGGAGGACCTTTGTCTTACAGATGTTTAGTGTAAGGCCCATGCTTTCGCACGCCTCAGTGAAGATGTTGACTATGAATTGGAGTTCAGTCTCTGTGCGCAGACCCGTGTCGTTTGCGTACTGTAGTTCGACAGAGGTTGGGACAGTCTTGAATCTGGCCTGGAGATAACAAAGGTTGAACAGGATCCCACTGGTTCTGTAGTTTAGTTCCACTCCAGTGGGGAGCTTGTTGAGTGTGAGGTGGAGCATTACAGCGAGAAAGATTGAGAAGAGGGTTGGTGCGATGACGCAGCCCTGCTTGACCCCGGCCAGATGTGGATTGGGACTGTAATGGATCCGTTGGTCAGGATCACGGTTTGCAAGTCGTCGTGGAGCAGTCGGAGGATGGTGACAAACTTTTGGGGACAGCCAAAACGGAGGAGGACGTTCCATAGTCCCTCGTGGTTGACAGTGTCAAGGGCCTTTGTAAGGTCAAAGAAGGCCATGTATAAGGGTTGGTGCTGTTCCCTGCATTTTTCTTGCAGTTGTCGTGCTGTAGAAATCATGTCCATTATACCCCGTAGAGGACGAAATCTGCACTGTGACTCCGGGAGGAGCTCCTCAGCCACAGGGAGAAGACGGTATACAGTATAGAGGACCATATACAGTAGACACCTCAAATCGCTGGAGAAATACCACCAACGATGTTTCCGCAAGATCCTACAAATCCCCTGGGATGACAGACGCACCAATGTTAGCATCCTCGACCAGGCCAACAGCTCCAGCATCGAAGCACTGACCACACTCGACCAGCTCCGTTGGGCGGCCACGTTGTTCGCATGCCGTCAGATTCCCAAAGCAAGACTCCCAAAGCAAGCGCTCTATTCGGAACTCCTACACGGCAAGCGAGCCCAAGATGGGCAGAGGAAACGTTCCAAGGACACCCTCAAAAAATCCTTGATAAAATGCAACATCCTCACCGACACCTGGTCCCTGGCCAAAGACTGCCCTAAGTGGAGAAAGTGCATCCGGGAGGACGCTGAGTACCTAGAGTCTCGTCGCCGAGAGCATGCAGAAATCAAGCGCAGGCAGCGGAAGGAGTGTGCAGCAAACCAGTCCCACCCACCCTTTCCTTCAACGACTGTCTGTCCCACCTGTGACAGAGACTGTAATTGCCATATTAGACTGTTCAGTCACCTAAGAACTCACTTTTAGAGTGGAAGCAAGTCTTCCTCGATCTCGAGGGACTGCCTATGATGATGACTAAGAGAATACACAAGGGTGATTAACCGCTTTCTTGATTTCATGTTGGATAGATAGACGTATAAAGTTGGGTTGAAAAGGTTGCTTTGTGGTGGCTTTTATTTCAGCATTGTAGCCAAGGGGATGCTGTGATGCTCAGCAACGGAGGGTGTGGGACATACGTTGAAAGGGGAATTGGGGTTGTGATTATTGGTGTGCCGCAGGCGTATGATTCCATCCCAGTTATCCCAGCCAGAAAGGGGCTGTCTGGTTTGCATCCTCCCTCCTGCGTCTTCCTCTTCCCTCTTTGAGCGGAAGCTGAAAATCTGAAATAAAAGCAGCAATAGATTGAAATACTCTGCAAGTCAGGCAGCATCTTGACCTGAGACGTGAACTCTGTTTCTCTCTCCTTGGATGCTGCCTGACCTGCTCAGTATTTTCAGCATTTTCTGTCTTCTCAGAGACCTTCCTTTACCATCTAAAGCCTTGCAAGCTTCAAGCAGCACTCCCTGCACTCTTCAAAACTTTTTAACATCTATTGCACCATGCTACTATTTCTATAAAATATTTTAAAAGTCCAAAAGCTTAAATCCAAATTGCCTGAAAGATGTATGTGTCCCTTTAAGAAGTGCTGACAGCCTTCCTGCAAGGCTGCTTCATGCAGGCATTTTTGTGCGTGCTTAGAACCCGGCGATTATGGCGTGCGAAAACGTCCAAGTTGATTGACTTCACGATCTGCTAATTTACATTTCAGGGGCCAGCACTGACAACGGCAGCGCTATGGTCCTTATCAAAATGACTGACATGTCCCATGCCGGAGGCGGCTGGAAGCGAGGCAGCCGCCATTTTTTTCCAAGAGAACCAGCGTTAACGGCCAGCGCTCATCTACGGAATTTCTAGGCCGTAGTGTCTACGATGCAAGATTACCCAAGTCTATGGGAATTTCACATTGTAGGCAAAGTGGGACAGCTTTGAGAGCTCATGGGAAGCTTGATATTTTCCATGGAGCATCATGAGTACTTGAGATAGGATGTCCAATACAAGGAGAGGGACTTGACAGCATGAAGGCAATGCTAAGATTATTATTTAAAGGTGTCCAGTAGATGTACAACTGACATTAAAGTCATAGGCCTAGAAATTAATTATCGGCCCATTTGGGGGCAGTATCATCCGGGAGGCGGGAAACTTTGCACCCGCCCAGCTCGCTAAATTCGGGTTACTGCCCCTGGAAGAAAGTGGAGCGCTAAATCAAGTGCTCCACTTCCTTCCTGGGTTGGTAACAAGGCGCACGGCTGAGCAGTGTGCGGGGCTCTTCCCTCAATTAAAGGGAAGGGCCCAAGCTGCATAGTCTGCCAAAGATGAAGCCACCTACCTGGACCACCGGGAGCGAGGGTGCCGCATGATCAGCATGCACTCGAGCAGAGTGCAGGGCTGAACAATCTCGGCACCGACCCCGCGAACAAACCGTGACTGGAGCGCCAACGAAACAAGCAGATTTTTTTCACAGCAGCCGGCTACCTCCCTTTTAATTTTTTCCCCGTTAGAGGCCGGTGCGGGTCTCCTGAAGCAATCCCCGTTATCGCCCCCGCGCTGTTTCAGGGGGTGAAATCCAATTTAGGGGCCGGGACGCTAACAGGGTGATGTCTCTGGAGATGACGCCATGATCTCCGGGCGCAGGAGATTGGGGCACAATGGCGTAGCACCGCTGCTAAACACCTGCCGAATTTAGCGGGAGTCGTTAGCTAAGCTGCGACCGGTCGCAAACTCATTTGCACCCACCAGGGGTGGTAAAGGCAAATGCACCCAATTTCTCCCCCATAGTTCTAGAAGCATGAGGTGCATCAGCGGGAAAGGAGACATTTGCAGACATTGAAGGCATGAAATTAATGGGGAAGATGAAAGCTAGAGGAAGAAGCTTTAATGGCTTTAATAATCATGGGGACCTTTTACGGAGCTGACATATAGATTACTATTACAACCTATCTGTCATTTTGTATTCTTTATATGTGGGTCTGTAGAAAGAACCAGCACACTTTGGAGTCTTGATTTTTTTTTGAGATGGTGCAAAATGCTGTTACATCACATAATTACTTAGCTTCTGTCCATTTCATCATTGCTTTTGTAAGATATCAGGATGTTACTTGCTTAAAGGAAAATTATACAGCAATCTAACCATACAATCATCACATTAATAGGAAGAGAAGAAAAATGAAACATTCTCTGACAAGCAGAAACTAACTGATAATGGGACAAACACTGAATCACCTCCAGTGTCTGCAGCAGACTTTATTCAAGTCACCTCTCCAGGTACCTGGCAATTGGTTAGCCTCGAACTGTAGAAATAAATTAGCATTGTTCGATCTCTTGCAGTATTCCGAGCAGTCAAAAATATTTTTTTTAAGTATATGTACATTTCTGTTTATATAAGGTATATTAAGTCTTGCATATCCTCTGCATTTCCTGTAAACTTTAAACTTGCTTCCTGTCACAATTTAGCCATTACAATTGGCTCGCAGTGAACAAAGCCACAGGCAAACTGCTAGTATGTAAATATATAATGATTTAAAATAAATATTTCTCCACCTGTTTGTACTTCATATAAATCTATTTATTTGATTTAATAATGATTTGAAATTGTTAAAGTCTACCCTCAAATTTTTAATCCATTTACAACTATGATATCACAATTTTGAAGTGGTTGTGTAGCCAAAGAAAATCATCAGCTAAAATAGCTCCTTGATATCAACTGGGAACGGCAGTAATCATGGGGGATTTTAACCTACATATCGATTGGTCAAATCAAATCACACAGGATAGCCTTGAGGAGGAATTCATAGAATGCATACGGGACTGTTTCTTAGAACAGTATGTTACAGAACCTACAAGGGAGCAAGCTATCTTAGATCTGGTCCTGTGAAATGAGACAGGAATAATAAACGATCTCCAAGTAAAAGATTCTCTCGGAATGAGTGATCACAGTATGGTTGAATTTGTAATACAGATTGAGGGTGAGGAAGTAGTGTCTCAAACGAGCTTACTATGCTTAAACAAAGGGGACTACAGTGGGATGAGGGCAGAGTTGGCTAAAGTAGACTGGAAACACAGACTAAACGGTGGCACAATTGAGGAAGAGTGGAGGACTTTTAAGGAGCTCTTTCATAGTGCTCAACAAAAATATATTCCAGTGAAAAAGAAGGGCGGTAAGAGAAGGGATAACCAGCCGTGGATAACCAAGGAAATAAAGGAGAGTATCAAATTAAAAACCAATGCGTATAAGGTGGCCAAGGTTAGTGGGAAACTAGAAGATTGGGAAAATTTTAAACGACAGCAAAGAATGACTAAGAAATCAATAAAGGAAAGATAGATTACGAAAGTAAACTTGCGCAAAACATAAAAACAGATAGTAAAAGCTTTTACTGATATATAAAACGGAAAAGAGTGACTAAAGTAAATGTTGGTCCCTTAGAAGATGAGAAGGGGGATTTAATAATGGGAAATGTAGAAATGGCTGAGACCTTAAACAATTTTTTTGCTTTGGTCTTCACAGTGGAAGACAGAAAAACCATACCAAAAATTGCTGGTCACAGGAATGTGGGAGGGGAGGACCTTGAGACAATCACTATCACTAGGGGGGTAGTGCTGGACAAGGCTAATGGATCTCAAGGTAGACAAGTCCCCTGGTCCTGATGAAATGCATCCCAGGGTATTAAAAGAGATGGTGGAAGTTATAGCAGATGCATTCGTTATAATCTACCAAAATTCTCTGGACTCTGGGGAGGTACCATCGGATTGGAAAGCAGCTAATGTAACGCCTCTGTTTTAAAAAACGGGGCAGACAAAAGGCAGGTAACTATAGGCCGGTTAGTTTAACATCTGTAGTGGGGAAAATGCTTGAAGCTATCATTAAGGAAGAAATAGTGGGACATCTAGATAGGAATAGTGCAATCAAGCAGATGCAACATGGATTCATGAAGGGGAAATCATGTTTAACTAATTTACTGGAATTCTTTGAGGATATAACGAGCATGTTGGATAGAGGTGAACCGATGGATGTGGTGTATTTAGATTTCCAAAAGGCATTCGATAAGGTGCCACACAAAAGGTTACTGCAGAAGATAAAGGTACGCGGAGTCAGAGGAAATGTATTAGCATGGATAGAGAATTGGCTGGCGAACAGAAAGCAGAGAGTCGGGATAAATGGGTCTTTTTCGGGTTGGAAATCGGTGGTTAGTGGTGTGCCACAGGGATCGGTGCTGGGACCTCAACTGTTTACAATATACATAGATGACCTAGAAGAGGGGACGGAGTGTAGTGTAACAAAATTTGCAGATGACACAAAGATTAGTGGGAAAGCGGATTGTGTAGAGGACACAGAGAGGCTGCACAGAGATTTAGATAGGTTAAGCGAATGGGCTAAGGTTTGGCAGATGGAATACAATGTCGGAAAATGTGAGGTCATCCATCTTGGGGGAAAAAAAACAGTAAAAGGGAATATTATTTGAATGGGGAGAAATTACAACATGCTACGGTGCAGAGGGACCTGGGGATCCTTGTGCATGAATCCCAAAAAGTTAGTTTGCAGGTGCAGCAGGTAATCAGGAAGGCGAATGGAATGTTGGCCTTCATTGCGAGAGGGATGGAGTACAAAAGCAGGGAGGTCCTGCTGCAACTGTGCAGGGTATTGGTGAGGCCGTACCTGGAGTACTGCGTGCAGTTTTGGTCACCTGACTTAAGGAAGGATATACTAGCTTTGGAGGGGGCACAGAGACGATTCACTAGGCTGATTCCGGAGATGAGGGGGTTACCTTATGATGATAGATTGAGTAGACTGGGTCTTTTCTCGTTGGAGTTCAGAAGGATGAGGGGTGATCTTATAGAAACATTTCAAATAATGAAAGGGATAGACAAGATAGAGGCAGACAGGTTGTTTCCACTGGTCGAGGAGACTGGAACTAGGGGCCACAGCCTCAAAATACAGGGGAGCCAATTTAAACCGAGTTGAGAAGGAATTTCTTCTCCCAGAAGGCTGTGAATCTGTGGAATTCTCTGCCCAGGGAAGCAGTTGAGGCTAGCTCATTGAATGTATTCAAATCGCAGATAGATAGATTTTTAACCAATAAGGGAATTAAGTGTTATGGGGAGCGGGCGGGTAAGTGGAGTTGAGTCCACGGCCAGATCAGCCATGATCTTGTTGAGTGGCGGAGCAGGCTCAAGTGGCTAGATGGCCTACTCCTGTTCCTAATTCTTATGTTCTTATGTTATTATCAACAAGCCATTATTACATAAACTGAAACTTGCCAAATACCCATTGTTTCCCTGCTGATAACTTGCCATTGTTCCAGGGCCCTTTAAGTCCATTACTGAACAATTAGGTCTGTTATGTTTGCTGACAATTGATGCGATTGCTAGAAAGTGACATGCACAGAATGGCCAGTGAAGTTGCTACCATGAAAGTTAAAATATTAGAGACAAAAGACACACGTGATCTTTTGTAATTGATCCGACTGAAAAATCAAGAGGAGCTGAACCCTAATACTGAGTTGAATAATAATTGCATCTCAGCATTAAATAAATTGTATGTTCTTAATTTGGTGTTAAAAGTTTTATAAACTATAGGCATTGCTGAAATACCCATAATATTTCCCATCAGCAGAATCCATGTTCTCAGCAACAAATTATTATTTTAAAAATAAAAATTAGTTCCTTTGGTACTGAACTAAATGCATGTTTGAGCTGTCGAGCTTGGAGCCCTACTTGCCCCTGGCATTGATGGGGAGTAATCAAATCAACAAAATAGTTTTTTTTAAAGAATACTGTACTGTAAATTGCTTGTCTGGGGGATTAAATAATTAAAGCTTTGTTAATTTTTAGTTATGACCTATAGTTCATTTAATCAGCAGTGCTATTGCTAACATCTTGGTCTTTTCCCAACAGCAGTCATGCCTGCTCCATTCGACCATACATTTGATCTCTTGGTACAGACACAAATGAGTAAAATGAGTAAAGAAATAGCTGAGAAAACTGAGAAGTACAAGAAATGCAAACAGATGTTAGCTGTAAGTAATGCCATTACCAGAATTTGTGTAGTTAAAACCTTGCCATATGTTACAGGTTGGTAGGGACAAAAAAAGATTGTTTGTTTCATAATGGATGTTCTAAGGAGTATAGTTGGAAATTGATAAAACAAAAGTTGGTTGAAGTGCTATTTTTTAAGGTTATACAGGTACAATATAATTCACAGTGCTTTATTTAGTTGGTAAGGAGTTTTGTACCTTTAAGGTTACATAGTCTGATAAGTATCCAAACTCTCAAGTAATTCAGAGTTTAATTGTTTGGTCAGGGAGCTTTCCAAATTTGAATGTGGTTATAAGTTTCAGGCTCCAACTTAGAAGCATACAATTTTTTTTCAAGCTTGCTGTGCATCTAATACTGAATGATGTATGCATGCACAGATGTACTGTTTTTGATATATTGCTAGCAAATTATCTAGGATGTTGCTTGCGCTAAGTCAGAAAATGCCCTTTTATGTAAGAGCAGGAACATATAGATAGAATAATATATTTTTCCATTCTCGGGATGTGGGCGTCGCTGGCTAGACTGGCATTTATTGCCCATCCTAGTTTCCCTTGAGAGGCTGTTGGTGGCCCGCCTTCTTGAACTGCTGCAGTCTGAAGAGTGAAGATGCTTCAACAATGCTATTAGGTAGGGTGCTTCAGGATTTTGACTCTGTGACAAATAAGGAACAGCGATATATGTCCAAGTAAGGATGAAGTGTGACTTAGGGAAGGGAACTTGGAGGTGATGGTATTCCCATGCATCTGCTACCCATGTCCTTCTAGACGGTGGAAGTTGTAAGTTTGAGAGGTGCTGCCAACAAAGTCTTGTTGCTGTAGTGCATCCTGTAGATAGTACACATTGCAACCACACTACGCTGGTGATGGGGGAGGGAGTGGATGTTAAAGCCAGTGAATTTGTGAACAAGATATACCTGGGCAATTGTTCTCATTGTTGGGTAGATGCCAATGTTGTAACAGTATTGGATCAGCTCAGCTAAGGGCGCGGCTGGTTCTGGGGCATAGGTCTTAAACACTGCATCTGGGATGTTGTCGGGGCCTGTAATCTTTGCTGTGACCAGTACACTCAGCATGGACTGAATGGAATTCGCTGAAGACTGGCATCTTTATGTTTGGGACTTCAGGAGGAGGCCAAGAAGGATCTTCCACTCAGCAATTCTGGCTACAAATTGTTGCGAATGCTTCAACTTTGCACTCAAATGGTGGGCTTTGCCATCGTTGATGATGGGGATGTTCATGGAGCCATCTCCTCCCGTTAGTTGCTTAATTAACCACAACCATTCGTGACGGATGTGGCAGGATGAGAATATATGCCCAGCCATATTCCGTTAACTTCTTGTCTAACCTTTTTCCTGTGATAACTGGTGATAATGCTGTCTTAATAGGACTTTGCAATATTATGTGATAGTCTTGTGGCACTCGTTGCTGTAGTTGCTGTCTGCTGCAGTGGCCTGCTCTGACCAGTTGGTGGTGCTGTGGAGGAATATTATTGGGCCTGAAATCGCTGCCTCTCTGCACTCTTAGACAACCCACAAGTGCGGCTTTAGGCGTGCACTGCGCATGCGCCTAGACCCGGAAATATCTTTTGACAGATCGCATGCATCCCCAGGAGAAGGACCTTCACGAGATTTGGACTATTTGCCCAACTCCTGCCCAGCGAATGTCCTTAAAACTCTTACGTATGGTAAAAGCAGACGTATGGCCTGCTTTTACCAGCGTAAGAGTTTTAAAAGATAGAAAAATAAGATGTTATCAATAATTTTTATCATAAAAACCCTGTCCATTAAGGTAAGTTTCTTTTTACTCCTATTAAAACATATTCAAGAAAATAAATTATTTTCTAAAACATTTAATTAATTTCAATTTCAATTAATTTTAAATATGTGAAGTGTTTTACTTATTTATTGAAAATATTTGTGTTTTTGGGGGTATCCCCATTCATAGAAATGGTGATCTTCATACAACCGGAACTCACTATTACTGTGAATGGGGACACGCCATTTTCATTGGTTGGTCTGGCCCACATGATCCCAGGATGCGCATACGCTCCTGGAATACTGAGCTGCGCATCGAGGCCTCAGAGCAAAGGTCTTCGTTCCTCTGGGACCACCAGGTACATTGGTAAATATTGCCTCCGACCACAATTTTGAGGCCATTATTTTTACTTCAGCCCTCCTTCACTCTGGCACAATTTAGCATTTTCGAAGGCTTGCTAAATTTATTTCTGTTGGGAAGTATTTTCATTTTACTTTTTTGTGATGCATTGTGGACTTTGTGCACTGAACACCTTTTATCTACTGGACATCACTGGCATCTACCGTCAACTCTTCTACAACCCATCTTTATTTTATTTAAACCCTCGATAACCCCCTGCTGGTAGGTCGTCCCATTACTCCTCACTGTCTCTGGCTAAAAACAGAGAGACAGACTATTATCTGAATGGTGACAGATTAGGAAAAGGGGAGGTGCAACGAGACCTGGATGTCATGGTGCATCAGTCATTGAAGGTTGGCATGCAGGTACAGCAGGCGGTTAAGAAAGCAAATGGCATGTTGGCCTTCATAGCGAGGGGATTTGAGTACAGGGGCAGGGAGGTGTTGCTACAGTTGTACAGGGCCTTGGTGAGGCCACACCTGGAGTATTGTGTACAGTTTTGGTCTCCTAACCTGAGGAAGGACATTCTTGCTATTGAGGGAGTGCAGTGAAGGTTCACCAGACTGATTCCCGGGATGGCGGGACTGACCTATCAAGAAAGACTGGATCAACTGGGCTTGTATTCACTGGAGTTCAGAAGAATGAGAGGGGACCTCATAGAAACATTTAAAATTCTGATGGGTTTAGACAGGTTAGATGCAGGAAGAATGTTCCCAATGTTGGAGAAGTCCAGAACCAGGGGTCACAGTCTAAGGATAAGGGGTAAGCCATTTAGGACCGAGATGAGGAGAAACTTCTTCACCCAGAGAGTGGTGAACCTGTGGGATTCTCTACCACAGAAAGTTGTTGAGGCCAATTCACTAAATATATTCAAAAAGGAATTAGATGTAGTCCTTACTACTCGGGGGATCAAGGGGTATGGCGAGAAAGCAGGAATGGGGTACTGAAGTTGCATGTTCAGCCATGAACTCATTGAATGGCGGTGCAGGCTCGAAGGGCCGAATGACCTACTCCTGCACCTATTTTCTATGTTTCTATGTTTCTATCCTGTTGCTCCTCAGTGCCTGTGGCTGACCATCATTGCTTCTCACTGCCTCTAGCCTGATACCCGGTTGCTCTTTGCTGCCTCAGATTGGAATCTTGGCTGCTCGTTGTTCTTCTTTATCTCTTACCTGCCCCCTCCTATTTTTTTTATGTAGGAAATGTTATTGCTGGGCTAATACAGCAGCTAACAGCAATCCTATAAATGGCAACTGGAGACTTCGAATTGAGCGTCAGCACTTCTTATTAAGTTAAGAAGCAATTACAGATTTCACCAGAGATGTTGACCCCAAATGCTGTTAACAAATGAAAATATCACAAATCCAGTACATTTAGGTAACCAGAGTTGGTAGTGCAATGGGTTAGGATGCTGTATTTTAATCTTTACCTCAAATTGAGCACAAATTGAAAGTCTCTGCTCTCTCTGTTGCCTGCAATATTTTGGGCAATCTTAAACCCAGTTCCTGGTGACCTCAGCTCAAAACTGCGACTGAGCACTAATTGGCAATCTCATTCTGAAATGTCTTGGGAATGACTGGTATGGAAGACGAATGCAGCAGAGATTACTAGAAGGGAGTAGAGCAAACTTAATTCCACATCTAATGTGTTCTACACCTGGCCTGGTAAAGCTTAGTGCTGGCATTGCCTAGTCTTTGATTTGAGGTAACCATTCAGGTTTACGATAGAATGAAGAAAAATCTTAGACCAACCTTGAGACAATCTTTGTCTTTCATTTCATTGAACTAACACCGAGGAACAACATTTTGATCAAATGCAAAGTTTGAAAAATCCTTGGATAAAGGACACTGTTGCTTGTTTGAATCCTGTTTGCATTTATAGCACACGCAAAGCAAACAGGACTCAAACTCCACATCAGGAAGATAGTTAACTGCAGGACATTGTGGGTGATTCTCAAATCACAGTACTCAAAACTGTCTATTTCAGCCAGAGTGGTGACTGCTGTACCATGCGTCATCTTCAGCCCTTAGCAGTACTTGGGCTAACTGAAGCTTCAGCTTTGATTGATATGGCAGAACATATCAAAGATTTTCCCTCCTATATCCATACATGGAGCAGTCTCAACTAACATTACAAATAGAGTGTTTGATGATAAAGGGAAGCATTAGTGTCTCATTTTTTATCTTTTTAGTTCCTAAATTTCTCCCATTTTTCTTTCGTTTCTGAAGGTATTGCTTGGGAACAATTCCATGGGATTGGCATCACTTCTTTCTTGTACCTCTTCCAAATGGCCACTGTAAATCTAGTTAGTAAGTCACGAGGCTCCACGAGGCTATTCAACAGTGGGTAACCTTATATCGCCAAATCCAATTCTGTCCTCATCCAATGACTACATGCTTTCTAGCAGGGGTCACTGTATACGAACAGGTAAAGACCCTCTGGTCCATCGAGCTTGTCCCACACAATTGCTGCACCTTGTGTATCATAATATATATGTTCCCCCCACTTGAAATCATGTGATCTAAGAGAGGCAAAAAAAAAGAAAAAACATGCCAAGTTGGGGGAAAATATCTGGGAAATTCCTCTTCGACCGATCGAGACAAACGAAGCTAGTCCAGGAGATCACTCTGGCCCTGAATTCCCTGTGGTACCTACCTTCTGTAAGAGGTGATCTCCGCCCCAGCCAGAAACTGGTCCAGCTCTTATTTGAAGGAATTCAGTGAATCAGCATCCATCGCAAAAGACAGACAAGACTAGAGTTCACTATTCTCTGGGAAAAAAACCACCTCCTAACATCTCACCTAGATCCAGTCTTATAAAAGGTCAATTTGTGTCCCTTGGTCCTCCCTAACCTATTTAATTGAAATAAACTGTCAGCTGGAACACAGTGTGTTCCCTTCATTATTTTATAAACCTCAATCAGATCACCTCTAAGTATACGCTTCTAAAGTGTAGAGTCCCAACTCTTTTAGCCTCTCTTGCTAGCTAAGATGTTTTAAACTGGGAATGAGTCTAGTGGCCCTCCTCTGCACCCTCTCCAAAGCCTCAGTATCACCCACATGTGAGGAGACCAAAATTGGACACAGTATTCCAAGTGCGGCCGCCTAAGGTCTTGTACAAGGATCACCCCTGAAACATTAACTCTCTCCACAGATGCTGCCTGACCTGCTGAGTATTTCCAGCTTTTCCTGTTTCTTTATTTCAGATTTCCAGCATCCACAAGCGTTTTGCTTTTATGTCACTGTTTAACATTTGGAGTTGGAAATCCCGGTTGACTTACTCCTCCCCCACACACACACACACACACACACACAATACTCTCTGTTCTGTAGTGCTGAGGTCAATTGTGGTTACCTTAACTAGACACAGGCCAGGGATTGAACTGGGATCTATCCTGGGCTTTGTAATTCAGTAACACGGGTTGGTGCATTTATCCCCATGTCCTTGTTTTGAAAAAAGTCCAGAAGGGTTTATGCCAGTAAATATAGTTGGCAATGATCGTGAGGTAGAATTTCTGCAGGGGCTCATGATTGACTGCTACAACTTCCCTAAAGATCCACAAAAACCTCAAACGTATAAGCCTTTTCTTCAGGGTTTCCGCTGATCTCCGACCAAAATTACAACAAACAATTGAGAAAAGCGCAGCAAAAATTAATGCCATTGATTTCCAAGTTGCTGTTCTGCCCATTTATTTCAAGAAAAGTCTTGGGTCCAGACAACTGGTTATTAAGGCTTCAAAATAGATGTTGAAATTCTGGAGTCTATGTCTGATGAGATGTATGTATCGGGTAGATTTCTTCTGACAAATTAGAAATAATTATCCTTGTTAGTCCTGCTGTGACCATTTATTCCATTGTGGGCATGATGGACCACTTTGTGTTTTGGGTGAAAAGGGGCCAGTTCTTTAGTTGAAGAATTTCCTTTGAAGCAATGGAGAGCTTTATGTTTGGATTCAAAAGGCACAGGCAGGGACATTGCAAAGGGTGTTCCCACTACATTACCCATGCCTTGAGTGGTTGTACCATTAACTCATAGGCTAAAAATTCCAGAGTGCTGGAAACCTGCTGGTGCCCCCGCGGGCCGCAGTTAATGGCTGCTGAAATTAATAGCGCTGGCAGCACTATTGGTGTTGCTTGCTAATTAACATGAGCACAGTGATAAACTTGCTGTGTAAGGCTGGTTTTTGGCTGGTAGTCTCAGCAGGAGGCCCAATGTATCATCTCTGGAGCAGGAACTTAAAGGGAAGACTGTCATTTGAGAAAGCAGTGTTGGTCCCTTAAAGGGGAATGCCTTCTAAAATGAAAAAATAAATATCATTTAAAAATAGGCATTTATTAACCCTAAGAACTCAACTGCCTTCGGAAAAAAAAACATTGAAAATAATTGTCAAATGGAAGTCTTCAGCTCTTAAATCTGAATTGCCTTCCGTACCAAAAAAAAATGGGAAAAATGCTTCAGCATTATCACAAGTGGCTCAGTAAACCAGGGAAGGGGCACCCAGGGTCTCGCACGCAGCACTCAAGCTTTGTTCATGGGGTCAACACCACAAGAGAGATCCTTTACCCACAGGGGCCAAGAGGCCCTCCAGAAAGAGCAATGTGGGACCAGATCATCGAGGCCATCACTGCCAGCAGTGTCGCCCCCATGACCTGGCTCCAGTGCCCAAACAAGCTTCAAGACCTCAGACCAGTGGTCAAGGTCAGTGAATGCATCTTCAAAAGCTGGCTCCTACCAACTGCACCATTAGCCTCACATATATCTGAGTGCACAATTCCCCCGCCCCCCCAGCTTCCCCCACTCACCTACCAACAATCTGTACCAAACACGAGGCACACCCCTCCCATTCCTAGCTTCACCTTACCACCTTGGAGGAGATGGTGCTAACCATCTTGGCAGGGGCAAGGCTGAACCCTTGGCCAGCGGCAGGGCTGAAAGATTACAAGATGCTGGTATCCTCTTACATTATCCTCATTCTTTCATGCACCACCTACTTTCCTGCCCTTCCTCACCACAATTCCACCCTTGTGGCTTCCTCATTTCACACACCCAAGAAAGGCAGCCTGCCCAGCCAGTGGGTAACCAAGAAGAGAGAGGAAAGTGAAGAAGAAACACCGTCACTCAATTTTATACTCCTTGCCACCAGCTACCCGAGGTCAACCTGCAAGGCTATTTGCAGTGTCCCCCACTAAAAGTCAGCAACCTTCCACTAGCCATTGGGGTGGGGTAGCACTGTGTGACATTACTAGGATAGGCAAAGGCAGACGCAAGACAGTTACTAATAGAATGTTTAAGGGTGATGTCCAATTGGATGGGAAGATGTATAAAGTTGGATTGGCAAGATTGCTTTGTGGTGGCTTTTATTTCAGCATTGTGGCCAAGGGGACGCTGTCATGCTCAGTAACAGAGGGAAGGTAAAGTGTGAGCCACATGTTGAAAGGGGAATTGGGGTTGTGGTCACTGGTACTGCAGGTGGATATTTGGATCCCGGATATCCCAGCCAGAAAGGGCTACTTCTTCCTCTTCTGCGTCTTCCTTTTCCCTCACGAGCGGATGCTGGAAAACTGAAATAAAAGCAGCAAATACTGGAAATACTCAGCACATAAAGCAGCATCTCGACTTGAGACATGAACTCTGTTTCTCTCTCCATGGATGCTCCCTGACCTGCTGAGTATTTCCAGCATTTCAGTCTGCTCAGAGGCCTTTCTTTACCATCTGAGGCCTTGCAAGCATACAGCAGCACTCCCTGCACACTTTAAAAAGTTTTTAACATGTATTGCGCCAAGCCACTAATCCTACAAAATATTTTAAAAGTCCAAAATCTTAAATGTAAACTTCCCTGAAAGAATTGTGTGTCGCTTTAAGAAGCGCTGACAGCATCTCTGTCGATCTGCTGCACGCTCGCATTTCAGAGCGAGCTTAGGACTCGGTGCTAAACTGAGCGCAAAGATCCAAGTTGCAGAGTGCAGCAGTAAGACAACTGACGCCACATTCTCCAGATTTGCATGTCTAGGGCCAGCACCGCTAACGGCAGCACTATGACCCTCACCAAAATGGCGGCTGTCGAGTCACGCGCCAGAGGTGGGCGCAAGTGTGGTGGCTGCCTTATTATTCACAAATCTGCCGGTAACAGCTAGTGGTAAGCAGCCTTGACACTAGAAGCTTGGATCTAATGTTAGGTGGATGAATGGGATCTTGTGTTGTATGATTGGGGTGGGCGGAGGCGTGGAGAGAGAATACTTTTAGAAAGTTTTATTTGTTTTTAGATCAGAGGAAAATCTCAGGAGTTAATAAGTATAAGATATTTTTGACTTTAGCAGCTACTCAGTTACCAAGTTTTTTGAAACTCCATTCTATCTGCTGAAAGTATATCTATCCGTTTCCCTGATTAGCGAAAATCTGCTCTATATTGGTGTAATAGTGTTGCGTAAACACATTGTAGAAACATAGAAAATAGGTGTAGGAGTAGGCCATTCGGCCCTTCTAACCTGCACCGCCATTCAATGAGTTCATGGCTGAACATGCAACTTCAGTACCCCATTTCTGCTTTCTCGCCATACCCCTTGATCCCCCTAGTAGTAAGGACTACATCTAACTCCTTTTTGAATATATTTAGTGAATTGGCCTCAACAACTTTCTGTGGTAGAGAATTCCACAGGTTCACCACTCTCTGGGTGAAGAAGTTTCTCCTCATCTTGGTCCTAAATGGCTTACCCCTTATCCTTAGACTGTGACCCCTGGTTCTGGACTTCTCCAACATTGGGAACATTCTTCCTGCATCTAACCTGCCTAAACCCATCAGAATTTTAAACGTTTCTATGAGGTCCCCTCTCATTCTTCTGAACTCCAGTGAATACAAGCCCAGTTGATCCAGTCTTTCTTGATAGGTCAGTCCCGCCATCCCGGGAATCAGTCTGGTGAACCTTCGCTGCACTCCCTCAATAGCAAGAATGTCCTTCCTCAGGTTAGGAGACCAAAACTGTACACAATACTCCAGGTGTGGCCTCACCAAGGCCCTGTACAACTGTAGCAACACCTCCCTGCCCCTGTACTCAAATCCCCTCGCTATGAAGGCCAACATGCCATTTGCTTTCTTCACCGCCTGCTGTACCTGCATGCCAACCTTCAATGACTGATGTACCGTGACATCCAGGTCTCGTTGCACCTCCCCTTTTCCTAATCTGTCACCATTCAGATAATAGTCTGTCTCTCTGTTTTTACCACCAAAGTGGATAACCTCACATTTATCCACATTATACTTCATCTGCTATGCATTTGCCCACTCACCTAACCTATCCAAGTCACTCTGCAGCCTCATAGCATCCTCCTCGCAGCTCACACTGCCACCTAACTTAGTGTCATCCGCAAATTTGGAGATACTACATTTAATCCCCTCGTCTAAATCATTAATGTACAGTGTAAACAGAACCTTGCGGTACCCCACTAGTCACCGCCTGCCATTCTGAAAAGTACCCATTTACTCCTACTCTTTGCGTCCTGTCTGACAACCAGTTCTCAATCCATGTCAGCACACTACCCCCAATCCCATGTGCTTTAACTTTGCACATTAATCTCTTGTGTGGGACCTTGTCGAAAGCCTTCTGAAAGTCCAAATATACCACATCAACTGGTTCTCCCTTGTCCACTCTACTGGAAACATCCTCAAAAAACTTTCCAGAAGATTTGTCACGCATGATTTCCCTTTCACAAATCCATGCTGACTTGGACCTATCATGTCACCTCTTTCCAAATGCGCTGCTATGACATCCTTAATAATTGTGAATCAGTTATGACAGTTAATGTATGTTGAAATAACAAATTGAGCTCGAGCACAAAATGGGAGATGAAACTCAAATGTACTTTCTACTGACAATATATTTTGTCCATTATTTTCCCTCAGGAAGAGAATGAAAGACGTCATGCTTTTGCTGAAGAATTGGCTCATACACAGCAAAAACTGAATCTGCAGTTAAAAATAAACAGTGACCTGAAACAAGAAGCTGCAGAGGACATTCAGTATAAGGTAAGCAATATTTAAATTAGCAAAATAATGGGTTGGTGTTCGTTGGCATACTTGTCCTTCAACTTTGTTAATTAGAAAATAAATGTTTAAAAAGTACTCCCAATTTCAATAAAATAAAATTCTCCCCATTGAAATCTTTTGTGCTGAGACCTAAATCTGTCAAAGTGCAGGAATAGCAGTAGAAAGATAAATACGTTAAATTGGATAAAATCTTTCTCCACTAAAAAGAAAAAAGCTAAAATCTTTAAAAAGGACTTACAATTACAGAGAAATCATCCTCTGTTCTCTGTTGAGCAAAAATGAAATCTTTCAGGAAGCTTGCGACTGTTGTCAGTACTGTCTTTTGACCTTAGTCAAACTTGGTTAAGCTAAACTCTAGTCAAAGTTTTTCCATTGGCACCACTCCCTCCAACAAGCAGGCACATACACATGCACACAGATTGAGAAATCGTCCACCCTCCACCGTCCATAGTTGAGGCCAACTTCCTCTTCCTCCACCTGCCCTAAACTGATTGAATACTGGGCTCTCCACCTCCTCCAAACCTCCGCCTTTCTGCAGAGTCACACGAATTTATGAAAGGGAAATTCTGTTTGATAAATCTGTTAGAGTTTTTTGAGGATGTAACAGATAAGGGAGAACCAGTAGATTGTAGTGTATTTAGATTTTCAGAAAGCATTCAATAAGGTGCCACCTAAGAGGTTATTATACAAAAGTACAGCTCATGGGATTGGGGGTATTATATTAGCATGGACTGAGGATTGGTCAATGGACAGAAAACAGAAAGTAGGAATAAACGGGTCATTTTCGGGTTGGCAGGCTGTAACTAATGGAGTACCACAAGGATCAGTGCTTGAGCCTCAGCTATTTCATCATCATCATCATAGGCAGTCCCTCGGAATCAAGGAAGACTTGTTTCCACTCTTAACATGAGTTCTTGGGTGGCTGTACAGTCCAATACGAGAACCACAGTCTCTGTCACAGGTTGGGCAGATAGTCGTTGAGGGAAGGGGTGGGTGGGACTGGTTTGCCGCACGCTCTTTCCGCTGCCTGCACTTGATTTCTGCACGCTCTCAGCGACGAGACTCGAGGCGCTCAGCGCCCTCCCGGATGCGCTTCCTCCACTTAGGACGGTCTTTGGCCAGGGACTCCCAGGTGTCATTGGGGATGTTGCACTTTATCAGGGAGGCTTTGAGGGTGTCCTTGTAACGTTTCCGCTGCCCACCATTGGCTCGTTTGCCATGAAGGAGTTCCAAGTAGAGTGCTTGCTTTGGGAGTCTCATGTCTGGCATGTGAACTATGTGGCCTGCCCAGCGGAGCTGATCAAGTGTGGTCAGTACTTCAATGCAGGGGATGTTGGCCTGGTCGAGGATGCTAATGTTGGTGCGTCTGTCCTCCCAGGGGATTTGTAGGATCTTGCAGAGACATCGTTGGTGGTATTTCTCCAGCGACTTGAGGTGTCTACTGTACATGGTCCATGTTTCTGAGCCATACAGGAGGGCGGGTATTACTACAGCCCTGTAGTCCATGAGCTTGGTGGCAGTTTTCAGGGCCTGGTCTTCAAACACTCTTTTCCTCAGGTGGCCGAAGGCTGCACTGGAGCACTGGAGGCAGTGTTGGATCTCGTCATCAATGCCTGCTCTTGTTGGCTCCTGAGATATGGGAAGTGGTCCACGTTGTTCAGGGCCGTGCCATGGATCTTGATGACTGGGGGACAGTGCTGTGCGGTAAAGACAGGCTGGTGGAGGACCTCTTGCTGATGTTTAACGTAAGGCCTATGCTTTCGTACACCTCAGTAAATACGTCGACTTTGTCCTGGAGTTCAGCCTCTGTGTGTACAGACTCGGGCGTCGTCCGCGTACTGTAGCTCAACAACACAGGTTGGAGTGGTTTTGGACTTGGCCTGGAGACGGCGAAGGTTGAACAGGTTCCCACTGGTTCTGTAGTTTAGTTCTATTCCAGCGGGGGACTTGTCGACTCTGAGGTGGAGCATGGCAGCGAGCAAGATTGAGAAGAGGGTTGGGGCGATGACGCAGCCCTGTTTGACCCCGGTCCGGACGTGGATTAGGTCTGTAATGGGTCCATTGGTAAGGATCATGGCCTGCATGTCATTGTGGAGCAGGCAGAGGATGGTGACGAACTTTTGGGGGCATCCGAAACGGAGGCGGACGCTCCATAGACCCTCGCGGTTGACGGTGTCAAAGGCCTTTGTAAGGGCAAAGAAGGCCATGTATAAGGGCTGGTGCTGTTCCCTGCATTTTTCCTGCAGCTGTCGTGCTGCAAACATCATGTCCGTTGTGCCCCGTAGGGGACGAAATCCACACTGTGACTCCAGGAGGAGCTCCTCAGCCACAGGGCGAAAACAGTTGAGGAGGACTCTAGCGACGACTTTCCCAGTGGCTGATAATAGACAGATTCCTCTGTAGTTGCCGCAGTCGGACTTATCCCCTTTTGTAAAGACGGTCATGATTATTGCATCTCTGAGATCTCCTGGCATGCTCTCCTCCCTCCAGATGAGAGAGATGAGGCTATTTACAATCTATATCAATGACTTATATGAGGGGACTTAGTGTAATGTATCCCAAGTTTGCTGATGACATAAAGCTACTTGGGCAAGTAAGTTATAAGGAAGCTGCACAGAGATATAGACAAGTTAAGTGAGTGGGTAATAACATGGCAGATGGACTATTAGGTGGAGAAATGCAAAGTTATCCACTTTGGTAGGAAAAATAGAAAGGCAAAATGTTTTTTAAACGGTAAGAGACTGGGAAGTATTGATATTCAGAGGGATCTAGGTGTCCTTGTATAGGAATCACTGAAAATTAACATACAGGTACAGCAAGCAATTAGGAAAGCAAAATGATATGCCAAACACCAAAAGCACCAATGAATCAGGAAAAAGCTCTAGTTTTTTTTCCCCACATCCAGTTGAGAATGGTAACAGACAACCAGACAAATAATATGCCAAGGAGATTCCATGAACATCCCCAGCCTTAATCGTGGTGGAGCACAGCCCTGAGTGCAAGAAACAGACTGATGTGTTTGCAGGTGTGCCAAGTGGACAATCTCACTTGACGTCTTCCAGGGGGCTCCACCATCATAGATGCCAGTGTCCAACCACTTTGGTTTGTGCCACATGACAATATGCAGCAGCTGAATGCAGTGGGCACAGCAAAGGATATGGGCCCTGACAGCATCCTGGCTGTAGCACCAGAAGTAGTTCTACCCTAGCCAAGATGTTACAGAGCAGCAAGGACATGGCATCTCACCGATGATGTGGAAGATTGCCTAGGTATGTCCTATCCATCAAAAACAAGATAAATCTAGCCTAGCCAATTCCACCATATCAGCCTCCACCTAATCATTAGCAAAATGATGGAAAGAGTCATCAATATTGCCATGAAGTGACATCTACTCATTAATAACCTGCTCGCCAGTGCTCAGTTTGTGTTCTGCCAGAACCACGAGGCTCCAAACCTCATTTCAGCCATGATCTCGACATAGACACAAGAGCTGAATGGCAGAAGAGAGGTGATAGTAGCTGGCCATGTTGTCACTGCAGTACAAAAGAGCTGTAGCAAAACTGAGATCAATGGAGGTTAAAGGGAAAATTTCCAGTGCCTGATGTTGTACCTGACACAGACGAAAATGATTGTGGTTATCCGAGGCCAATCATCATAATAACCCCAGGATATGGCTGCAGGAGTTCCTCAGGGAAGCGTCCTTAGTTCAAATATCTTCAGCTGTTTCAATAATGACCTTTCATTCATCACGAGGCCAGCGATGGGACTATTGCTGACAATTCCAGTGTTTAGCTGCATTTATGACTCCTCTGATAATGAAGCAGCCCATGCAGGATTGGAAAACAAGCAGAACTAACAAGTGGCAGGTAACATTTGTGCTATACAAGTGCTAGTAATGACCATCTTCAGCAAGAGGAAGCCCAGTCATCTCATTCTGTCCTTCAATGCCACCACCATCACTGCGTCCCCGTGTCCCCCATTAAGACATTGAGTAATGCTATTAGGCATGCTAATCTTGGATTGTGCCGGAGCCTCAAGGAATTAAAGTTTCACTGCTGCGAGCAACCCAGGAGAAAATCAAAGTGGATTTTTTTCATTTTCTTTGAACACTTTTGTTAGTTATAAAAACATTAGAGATGTGGGAAAAAAGCTGTTTGACTGATAGCCAATAATCATCCCATCTGTTCGCTTTCCAAATGACATAGGAAGACAATGCACTGCAAGGATGCATGTTAGGCAACTGATGGCAGGATCATAGGAACTGGGTGGATGGAGGTGGGAAATCATGTGATAAAACCTGCTGGAATATTTTCAACCACAGTTGGCAACCTTAATCACCACAATGACCAGTAGCTTAACTGGGCCAGCCATATCAACACTGTGACTATAAGAGCAGGGTAGTGTCTGATTACCTAGGATAAGTGTCTCACCTCCTGTCCTTTCAAATCCTCTCCACCGTCTATAATGCTCAAGTTAGGAGTGTGTTGGAATACTCACCACTTGCTTGGCTGAGTTCAGCCACAATAACACTAAAGATGCAGTGTTCTGCTTCATTAACCCCGATGTCACTGCACTCGCTATTTAGCACCTCTACCACTGGCTCACTGTGACTGCAGTGTGTGCAATCTACAAGCTGCACTGCAGCAATGCACAAAGGTTACTTCAACAGCACTTCCCTCCCCCTGTGACTTCGACCACCAAGAAGGACAAGAACAAGATGGGAACGATCACCTCCAAGTTGCTCACTATTCTAAGTTGGACATGTATCACTGTTCCTTCATGGTCAAAGGATCACTATTCTGAAATGATCTTAATACCACTGTAGGAGAACCGTCAATGTGAGGACTACAGTGGTTCAAAGAAAAGGATATCATCACCTTGGGAATTGGGGTGGAAAATAAATGCTTGGCAGCATTGGCCACATTTGTAGAATACAAGAGATTATTTCAACAGGAGACTTTAACCGAATATACATTAGGAGTGGCTAAATATAGTAAAGGTATAATGTACATAACTGCTTCATGATCCATTGTGTTGGGAAAGCCACAAGAGGCAATGACCTTACAATAATCACAAGTAGACGATCCAGATAAAATAGAGAACTGAAGTTGTGGTAACTTTGGCATGAGTTATTGGGCCATAATTTGCTGCAGGAGTGAATCTAATGGCATCTGACAAGTTAGACTTGCCGTTGCACATTTAGGTTTTTAAAATGTTTTGCGTGACAAGTTGCTGAAAGTGCGAGCTGATAACTGGGCAATGAGTGAAACTGGGCATCTGGGACCTGAGTGAACAAGGCAAGCAATTGTGTATTTCCTTAACCAATTAGGTTGAAGGTTTGTGAAATTAACAGTGCAAGGACTGAGAAGGAAATGTAAATTAGAGTGGATGAATTCAATGTCAAATCAAGTACAAAAAGGGAACTAAAGAGAGGGAAAGAAAGGTGGATTAAGAGAGAAAAAAAGCGACACAGGAGAAGTTTTTTTTTCATTTTAAATTTAATATTTTTTAAATATCCAACTAGTAAAACTTGAAGGAATGAGACTCCACACTTAAAATAGTTAATTTTCAGTGCCAGATATATTGACTGACAGTAATTAATACTTATCATATCGTTAAAAAGGTACTTAGATTGAAATGGAAAAGAATTAACATTTTGTGGTGAGTTTAATTTGTATCTATCGTGCAAGTACAGCAACTTCACACTGTTTAATGCATTTCAATGGTGACGCAGACAGTGAGATGTCATTTTCGCAAAACTAACAGCGGAGCGGCACACAGCCAGCAACTTTTTGATGTCCACATTTGATCTTGCATCTGCCTTCGCCTGAAGTCGCTGTAGTATTTGCGCATAAATAATAAAGAGCGCTATTAGCCTCACCGTTATTTTGACAGCAAATTATGGGCCAATAACTTTGACGGAATTGGAGATTCAGCATGACGGAGAATGAACATCCAAGTGTGCAATTATTAAAACACCAACTTCAAGGGAATGAAGGAAGAATTTAAGCAAATTGATGTAGTAGCTTTGTTAGAACCACCTCAGTTGAGGCCAAATGGAAAGTAACCTTTAAAAGCATAATGCCCGAGCATGCAGGAATAAATGTTTACATAGGATTAGCAAGCCTAGATTAAACCAGCTTGACTTTACCTTCAAAGTGATGTGCAGAACAGATTCCAGAAATTCTGGAAGATGGGTGAAGGGAACACTGAGGTGAATGGAAGAAGTAATCAACAAATAAATGTGAATTTTTAACTATACATTATCCAAGAACTTGGTTATGAGGAAAGACTGGAAAACCTGAGTTATTCAGTTTTTATAGGAGTTGACTAAGGGAATCTCGGAGATTTATGAGACAGTAATAGAAACATAATAAACATAATAGATAAACTAAATCTGTGCCACTACTTCAAACCACACATTTTATCATCATCATAGGCAGTCCCTCGAAACGAGGATGACTTGCTTCCACGGCAAAAAGGGATGACTTCACAGGTGTTTCAATGAAGAATCTAAAATTCCAGATCCCGAACTACATCTTGAAGGGTGGAAGATGCCTGTGCGTGGATTTTTTTAACGTGTGGTGGCCGTTGCACACCAGCCACCACACGGGCTTGACAGAGCTAGGTCTTGGTCCAGTGGCAAGGATTACCCAAGACGACTGGAGGCCAGCTCTGCTGCATTGGGCTAGTGCGCACATATATCGCAGTGTGGGCTGGCCCGTGCTGCCCCTGGGCCCGCACCTCTCCTGGACCCCGATCACATCGCTCTGCGATCTCTCGCCGCTCCTTCGCCACGACCTCGCCGCCCGCTCCTGCTGTACCTGCCCACATTTTATAGACTGGGGGGGATACAGGTTCAATCTAACAAAAGGAAAATTTGGGTCTGATGGCCAGATGTTCGTCATCCAGAGAGTAGTCAACAGGCAGGTAAAGGACCCCAAGTGCAATGCTGGAGGTGCTTTGGTCTTTGCCCTTATCCAACAAGTACAAGGTTTTTGCTGCCTGTGAGGATGGGATAAAAGACTGCAGGGTGGATGAACAAACTGACCATGGTACAGGAAACCATTCAAGTGGGTGGAGTGAAAAGAAACATTGTAGTGGTAGGTGAGGGGGGGAGGGGGGCAGTGGGGGATACTGTTCTCTGCAGCCATGATCGTGAGTTCTAAAGCTGTTGTTGCCTGCCCAGTGCTAGGGCTAAGGACATCTCCTCGCGGCTGGAGAAGAACTTAGCATGGGATGGGGAAGATCCAGTTGTCGTGGTGCATGTAGTAACCAACGGCATAGGTAGAACTAGAAATGATGTTCTGTTGGGAGAGTTTGAGGAGCTAGGATCGAAAGTAATACACAGAACGTCACAGGTATTAATCTCTGGATTGCTACCTGAGCCACGTGCAAATTGGCACAGGGACAAACCGATTAAATGGTTAAATACGTGGCTGAGAGAGTGGTGTGCAAAGCAGGAGTTTTGATTCATGGGGCACTGGCGCCAGTACTTAGTAAAGAGGGAGCTGTTCTATTGGGATAGTCTCCAATTAAACCGGGCTGGGACCAGTGACCTGCTTTTTAAAAAAAAATCGTTCATGTGATGTGGGCGTCGCTGGCAAGGCCAGGATTTATTGTCCATTCCTAATTTCCCTTGAGAAGGTGGTGGTGAGTCGTCTTCTTGAACTGTTGCAGTCCATGTGGTGAATTAAATAACTAGGTTGTAGTATGGGTTTAAAGGGCTTTAGTAGGGGTAGGAAGATTAAAGAAAGGTTAAATTCAAAAGCAGCAAGAGAAAAGTCGGCTGTAGAGCAAGAGTAAATTGATTTGGGTAAAAATAAGCAGACTGGGTCAGGTAGGGGCAGAGTGCTTAACAAAAGTAATAGGGCATTAGTGACTACGGTGACAGAAGCGAAAAATAGAAAAAAGGTCAAGTTAAAGGTGAATGCGCAAAGCATTTGCAACAAAATAGATGACTTAATAGCACAGATAGAAATCAATGGATTTGATGTAATAGCCATTGCAGAAACATAGTTGCAGAGTGACCAAGGCTGCAAATTAAATATTCCAGGACTCTTGACTTTTAGAAGAGATAGGTAAAATGGAAAAGGGGGAGGGGTATCCTTGATAATAAGGATGGGATAAAGACAGTGGAGAGAAAGGATTTTAGCTTGGAAAAACAAGATGTAGGATCAGTTTATGTGGAGCTAAGAAACAACAAGGGACAGTAAACACTAGTGGGAGTAGTTTATAGGCCCCCTAATAGTAGCTGTAGTGTCAGGCCGAGTATAAACCAGGAAATTAGAAGTGCATGTAACAAGGGCAATACACTAATCGTGGGGTCTTTAATCTTCACATAGACTGGGAAAACTAAATTTGCAGTAATAGTGCAGAGGAGGAGTTCATGGAATGCATTCAAGAAAGTTTTCTAGATCAGTATGTCGAGGAACCAACTCGGGAACAGGCTATTTTAGATCTAGTTTTGTGCAATGCGACAGAGTTGATTAATAACTTGCAGTAAAGGAGCCTCTGGGGAAGAGTGACCATAGTGTGATAGAATTTTATATTGAGATTGAGAGTGATTAGTTAAGTCGGAACCTAGGGAGTTAAATTTGAACAAAGTCACCTAAATAGGTATTAGGGGCGTGTTGGCTAAGGTCGATTGGAAAACTACATTAAAAGATATGATGGTAGATAAGCAATGATTTGCAATGAATATACATTCCCTTAACAAAAAAAAAACCCCATGGAAAAGTGGGCCAACCGTGGCTAACAAGATAAGCTAAAGATAGTATTAGAGTAAAGGAAGAGGCTTAGAATGTCAAAAGTAGTAAGCCTGAGGATTAGGAGGATTTTAGAATTCAGCAAAGGACCAAGAAATTGATAAAGAAAGAGAAAATAGAATATGAGAGTAAACTAGCAAGAGACATAAAAAATAGATTGTAAAAGCTTCTGTTGGTATGTAAAAAGGAAGAGATTAGAGAAAGTAAATGTGGGTTCCTTAGCGTTAGAGAGAGGAGAAATTATAATGGGAAATAAGGAAATGGCAGACATTAAACAAATACTTTGTATCTATCTTTGCATGCAGAAATCAAGCACAGGCAGCGGAAGGTGCGTGCGGCAAACCAGTCCCCCCAATCACCCTTTCCCTCAATGACTATCTGTCCCACCTGTGACAGGGACTGTGGTTCTCAAATTGGACTGTTCAGCCACCTAAGGACTCATTTTTAGAGTGGAAGCAAGTCTTCCTCGATTCAAAGGGACTGCCTATGATGATGATCTGTCTTCACGGTAGAAAACACAAAAAACATTCTGGAAATAGCAGGGAACCAAGGGCTAGCGTGAATGAGGAACTTAGAGAAATTAGTATTAATAAATAGTACTGGAGAAATTAATGGGACTAATAGCCATTAAATCCCCTGGACCTGATGGCCTACATCCTAGGGTTGTAAAAGAGGTGGCTACAAAGATAGTGGATGCTTTGGTTTGATCTTCTAGAATTCCCAAGATTCTAAAACGGTCCTCGTGGATTGGAAGGTAGCAAACGTAACCCCGCTATTCAAGAAAGGAGGGAAAACAGAACTATAGGATAGTAGTAGGGAACATTCTAGAATCAATTATTAGGAATCTGGTAACAAGGCACTTAGAAAATCATAACATGATTGGACAAAGTCGGCACGGATTAATGAAAGGAAAATCGTGTTTGACAAATCTGCTAGAGATTTCTGAGGTTGTAACTAGCAGGGTGGATAGGATCCCCCGTAATGTATTTGGATTTTTAAAAAGCATTCAATAAGGTGTCACAAGAGGTTATTACACAAAATTAGGGCTAATTGAATTAGGGGTAATATATTAGCGTGGATTGCGGATTGGTTAACGGACAGAAAACAGAGAGTAGGAATAAACAAGTAATTTTCGAGTTGGCTGTTTAGTGGCTAGTGGGGTACTGCAAGGATCATTGCTTGGGCCTCAGCTATTTACAGCCTATATCAATGACTTAGATGAGGGGAACCGAGTGTAATGTATCGAAATTTGCTGATGATACAAAGTTAGGTGAGAAAGTAAGCTGTGAGGAGGACGCAAGGAGGCTGCAAAAGTGAGTGGCCAAGGATGTGGCAGATGGAAAATAATATGGAGAAATGTGAAGTTATCCACTTTGGTCGGAGAAATAGAAAAGCAGAATATTTTTTTTAAATGGTGATAGCCTGAGAAATGTTGGTATTCAGAGGGATTTTGGTGTTCTTGTACACGAATCACTGAAAGTTAACATGCAGGTACAGCAAATGGTAGGTTAGCCTTTATTACAAAGGAATTAGAGTATAAGAGTAAAGAAGTCATACTACAATTATATGGGGCCTTGGTGAGACTACACCTAGAGTACTGTGTACAGGTTTGGTCTCCTTACCTAAGGAAGGATATATTTGCCTTAAAGGGAGTGCAACAGAGAGGATTACTAGATATTCCTGGGATGAGGGATTGTCCTAAAAGGAGAGATTGAGTAGATTATGCCTATATTCTCTCGAGTTTAAAAGAATGAGAGGTGATCTCGTTGAAACATATAAAATTCTTAAGGGGCTTGACAGGGTCGAATCTAGGGGATGTTTCCCCTTGCTGGGGAATCTAGAACTTAAGGGTCACAGTCTCAGCATAACAGATTGGTCATTTAGGACTGAGATGAGGAGAAATTTCTTCACTCAAATGGTTGTGAATCTTTGGAATTCTTTATCGCAAAGGGCTATAGATGCTCAGTCGTTGAGTATATTTAAGGCAGAGATCAATAGATTTTTGGATACTAAGGGAACCAAGGGATATGGGGTATAAAAACAGAAAATGCTGGAAATACTCAGCAGGTTAGGCAGAACATGTGGAGAGAGAAACTTGTCAGAGCTCTGACGAAGGTCATCGACCTGAAACGTTAACTCTGTTTCTCACTCCACAGATGCTGCCTGACCTGCTGAGTATATCCAGCATTTTCTATTTTTATTTCAGATTCCAGCATCCGCAGTGTTTTGCTTTTGAAGTAAAAGATCAGCCATGATCTTATTGAATGGCGAAGCAGGCGCAAAGGGCCGAATGGCCTACTCCTGCTCCTATTTCTTGTGTAGAACGGACATCTGATTAGCTTCGGGCAGTAGACACAAAGATCCTGAGATCATTTAAAGAACCAGTTTTATACAGTGAAAGCACTCTAGGTTCTTTTTATCAGGGTGGGCCAAATGACATTCCTCATCTGTATCTATTTGTGGTCGCTCAGTAAATGCAATCCTGGAGCAGCTATTCATTTTATACAGTCGCAAATAATCTTGTCCACCTACTTCAAAATTGAATTCAAAATGTGTGTTTAATATACATTTTTTTTACATATTCTTTGGATATTTAAATGCGTACACAAGTGACTAGCTATTTCATAAAGCATGGTGAATCTGCGCCAATACAAACATCCCTGTCATAGTCAAAACTATTCCCTAATCCTGTGACTTCTATGGCAGAGACATTGAACAAATATTTTGTATCGGTCTTCACAGTAGAAGACACTAAAACATCCCAATAGTGGATAATCAAGGGGCTATAGGGAGGGAGGAACTTAATACAATCACTATCACTAAAGAAGTATTCAGTAAAATAATGGGACTAAAGGCGGACAAGTCCCCTGGACCTGATGGCCTGCATCCTAGGGTCTTAAAAGAAGTGGCTGCAGAGATAGTGGAGGAATTGGTTGCAATCTATCAAAATTCCTTGGATTCTGGAGAGGTCCCACCCAGCGCAAACGTAATGTCTCTTTAAAAAAAGGAGGGAGACAGAAAGCAGGAAACTATAGACCAGTTAGCCTAACATCTGTCATTGGGAAAATGCTGGAGTCCATTATTAAGGAAACAATAGCAGGACATTTGGAAAAGCATAATTCAATCAAGCAGAGTCAGCATGATTTTATGAACGGGAAATCATGTTTGACAAATTTGCTGGAGTTATTTGAGGATGTAACGAGCAGGGTGGATAAGGGGGAACCAGTGGATGTGGTGTACTTGGATTTCCAGAAGGCATTCAATAAGGTGCCACATAAAAGGTTGCTGCACAAGATAAAAGTTCACGGGGTTGGGGGTAATATATTAGCATGGATAGAGGATTGGCTAACTAACAGAAAACAGAGTTGGGATAAATGGGTCATTTTCCGGTTGGCCAACAGTAACTTGTGGGGTGCTGCAGGGATCGGTGCTGGGGCCTCAACTATTTGCAATCTATATTAATGACTTGGATGAAGTTTGTTGATAATACAAAGATGGGTGGGAAAGCAAATTGTGAGAAGGACACAAAGAATCTGCAAAGGGACATAGACAGGCTAAGTGAGTGGGCAAAAATTTGGCAGATGGAGTACAATGTGGGAAAATGTGAGGTTATCCACTTTGGCAGAAAAAATAGAAAAGCAAATTATAATTTAAATGGAGAAAAATCGCAAATGCTGCAGTACAAATGGACCTGGGGGTCTTTATGCATGAAAGACACAAAGTTAGTATGTAGGTACAGCAAGTAATCAGGAAGACAAATGGAATGTTGGCCTTTATTGCAAGGGAGATAGAGTATAAAAGCAGAGAAGTCCTGCTACAACTGTACAGGGAATTGGTGAGGCCACACCTAGAGTACTGCATACAGTTTTTGTTGTATATGCTGACTATGGATGTACTCTATGTGTAGCACTGTGAAATTGTATAAGATGGAGACTTGTTTACCTGATGTCCTATCAATAAGGTTCACACCGTATGCATACATGCTGGCACCACTAGAGGGTGCAACTGGTGGATACTGGGGGTTTCCTGCCCTGGTGGCAGGGCCCTGTATAAAAGGCTGCACACCATGCTTGCACAGCACTCTGGAGTTTGGAATAAAGGACCAAGGTCACAACAGTTCAAGTGCAACAAATTGCCTTGTGGAGTCATTCATAAGTACACCATAGACACAACAACTGGCGACAAGAATAAGAACTTGCATGTGATCATGGCTACCTTTGGCACACTAAAAGACTTTGCAGAGGGTGATGATTGGGATGCCTTAACGGAAAGGCTCGAGCAATATTTGTGGCAAATGACCTGGCAGGGGAGACGGACACATTGGCGGAGAAGCGCAAGGCTATTCTGCTGACCAGTTGTGGGCCCGAGGTCTACCGGCTCGTCAGGGATTTGCTGGCACCCACGAAGGCCAAGGATAAGACATACGACGAGCTGACTGAACTAATTCGCGACCAACTTAAACCAAAGGAGAGCATCCTCACGGCAAAGCACAGATTGTACACGCACCGCAGACATGAGGGCCAGGAGATTGCAAAATATGCTGCCGAACTCAGGAGACTTGCGGCATCATGTAATTTTGGCACGCACCTCAACAAAGCATTGCGAGACATCTTCGTTATAGGAATTAGCCACGAGGGCCTCCTTCACAAGCTACTATCTGCCGACACCACAGTCAATCTGCAGAAAGCCATCGGCATCAGTCAGGCATTCATGACCTCGACCTGCAGCACCAAGCAAATCATTCAGTCTGTGGACTCACACCCGGCAAGTACTGTACATAGAATGGTGCCTTTCACAGGCAAGACTGTAGAATGTGGCTCTGCCCAGGGCAAAGAGCACAGACCTCAGGGTTCCAGAACTCAGAGTCTGCCGAGGGGTGCTAATTGAGTAGCACCATGCTGGCGTTGCGGAAGAAACCATAGGGCTCACCAGTGTCGGTTTGCGGAGTACGTATGCAAAGCCTATAACACGAAGGGCTACCTCCAGCGCATGTGTAAAAGAAATATGACTCACCGTCTAGCAGAGGAGTCAGTAGATGATTTTGAATCCAGCGGAAAATATGATGATTTGGCCAGAGAGGCAGCTCAGCCCCAAGAAGAAGTGTAAGGAGTGTTTATACCTGCACCATCGATTGTCCTTCAGTGAAGATGGAAGTAGAGAAAAATGGCGTTCCAGCCTTCGTGGAAGTGGACACGGGGGCGAGCCAGTCAGTGATGAGCCAGGATGCCTTTGAGAGACTGTGGAACGAAAAACGACCCAAGCTGGTTCCAGTGCAGGAAAAGTTGCACACCTACACCAAGGAGCCGATCCCAGTCCTTGGTAGTGCGGATGTAAGTGTAATCCATAATGGTGTGATGCATAAGTTACCTCTGTGGATTGTTGCAGGTGATGGCCCAACGCTACTCGGTAGAAGGTGGATGAGGAAGATCCAGTAGAAATGGGAAGACCTCTTCACTCCAACAATCTATGTCCCCCGTGCTCAGAGGCAGAGCAAAACCTCATCTTTGCATGAGCAAGGCACCAGAGAACAGACCAGCACAGCACCTGAGGCACGGACCGCCCATCACAACTGCGTGGCAATGATCCAACAGGGACGATCTAAAAATACCTTCCTTACTCCAGTGGCAGGACTCCTGGGGAGGAAGATCGAATTCACAAGTACCCTTCAAGCGTTTGTGGCTGAATCGCGGGAGAGAAGGATCAACGCAGTCGACCTCGAGGACCGAGGCAAGATGGTGTTCCTGCTGCAGCGAGGAGCAGCGTGGCTGAAAAAAAAGATGGCCGCGGCAACATCACGAGGTGCAGCTCTGAGGGACCAACATGTGGGGTCCAACAAAGGATCGGATTGGGGTAAAGCCAGCAGGGTTCTCTTAAAGGAGACCTGCAACCAACTGAACTTAGAGGCATTGTATGCATGACGATCAATGTAACGAACCGATTAAGATTGTGAACAGAATGTTGTTGTGCGATGTTGGCACTAAAGAACAGAATGTTGTTGCGAGATGTCGGTACCAGTCCTAATGCAAAGAACTAAATGTTGGTGCGAGATGTCGGGAATAGAGTGTCCCCTAGAGCAGCAAGCGAGCGAATTCGGGAGGGTAAAGGCGCGGAGCCTGATACTCTGCGTCAGGTCTATCCCACGCTGCAAGGACCCGATGGCACCAGTCGCCACGGACCTGGAAACGAAAATGGTGCCAATATGCACAGTTGGCCGCCGTTGCCCATCATCCGGATGGAGATGGCGCAGCCCCCAGACCCAGTCGCTACCTTGGCCATGTCCGGGAGCGAAAGGTCAGGCCCAACGAGTTCCGCAAACGGGACCTGGAACAGGCAGGTTCCCAACACCGTTAGAGAGCAGGCAGAAGACTCTGCACCCTCAAAGGAGGACAGGGAGGCCACACACATCTATGGCTCTGCCCACCACTACGCAATGGCAAAGGCCCCGAGTCCTGGCTCAGTGAACGAACCAAGCCCACCCTGCTAGCAGGGAATGCACGCCGCCATCAGACGACTAGGACTCCGTCCGGTTGCTCTGGAACTCGCGTCCTCGCATACCTGTACTGACCATGACTAAACCATGAATGCAATCTACCCAATCTTGGCGCACGGCCGTAAAACGTAACAAATGTAAGTCACGGAACCTAGGTGCCACTGTGGTGGGGGGGGGGGGGGGGAATGGATATATGTAGCCATGGACACACACATGGATCACAACCAGAACCCACTGGAACCTCCACCGCATCATCGAACCATCCAATCTGATAACCACTACCCAACGTTGTGGCAAAAGCGGGTTAACAGGGAGAGGGCCAAGCCAAAGCACAGCCAAGGTGCAAGGCACTTAAGTCTGGGGAGAGCTAAGCCAGAGCACATAGTGCAAAGGTAATTGGTACAAAGGACTTTGGGGGGGGGGGGGGGGAGAGATGATGTTGTATATGCTGACTATGGATGTACTCTCTGTGTAGTCACTGTGAGATTGTATAAGATGGAGACTTGTTTACCTGATGTACTATCAATAAAGTTCACACCGTGTACATACATGCTGGCACCACTACAGGGTGCGACTGGGGGGGTTTCCTGCCCTGGTGGCAGGGCCCTGTATAAAAGGCTGCACACCATGCTTGCACAGCACTCTGGAGTTTGGAATAAAGGACCAAGGTCACAACAGTTCAAGTGCAACAAATTGCCTTGTGGAGTCATTCATAAGTACACCATAGACACAACAGTTTTGGTCTTAGTATTTAAGGAAGGATATACTTGCATTGGAGGCTATTCAGAGAAGGTTCACTAGGTTGATTCCGGAGATGAGGGGGTTGACTTTATAAAGATAGGCTGAGTAGTTTGAGCCTATACTCATTGGAGTTCAGAAGAATGAGAGGTGATCTTAGCAAAACATATAAGATAATGAGGGGGCTCAATAAGGTGCATGCAGAGAGGATATTTCCACTCATAGGAGAAACTAAAAATAGGGGACGTAGTCTCAGAATAAAGTGCCACCTATTTAAAACTGAGATGAGGAGGAATTTCTTCTCTCATTTATGGAATTCTCTGCCCCAGAGAGTTGAGGAGGCTGAATCATTGAATACATTTAAGGTGGAGATGGACAGATTTTTGAGCAATAAGGGAACAAAGGGTTATGGGGAGCAGGCAGGGAAGTGGAGCTGAGTCCATGATCGATCAGCCATGATCTTATTAAATGGCGGAGCAGGCTGGACGGGCAAAATAGCCTACTCCTCCTATTTCTTATGTTCTTATTATACAAATACCTGTACCACATAATTCATGGCTGCCTCCATTGAGTACATAATTCAAGTTTAAAAATGGAAACAAATATCAGTGTAAACTTAACCAAATAAAGAGAACTGTAAGATTTAAGTCTGATCTGGGATTGTCTGAGGGATCTGTGCAAGTTCTTGTTCCTTTTGACATTGTGACTAATTTGTATGTAATCAAAGAACGGATCATTGAGCAAATTAAACTTCCCCAGCAAACCTTTTAAACTAAGTCACAATAATATGTATGGAGTTCAGCCAATTTTGAAATGGAGTTTTTGCTGATTTCCAGCAATCAGAGTACAACTTTTGGCCAGCATCATCTAAACACATCTGATTATTTGAGACCACTTCTAAAGAGGGTTGTTCACAAAACTGACAGGGAGTGGAGGAGAGAAAATTTCTGAGTATTTGAAAGACAACCATCCAGGAAATTAAACCGGGTATTAGATCACTAGGAGTAATTATTGGGACATTCCCAAAAGGGATGTGTAAATATCTAATGACCATGAGCGTGTTTTAAGCAATATAAATTGCAAGCTCCTCGTGCTTTCAGATGAAATGATTCAAAATAACTTAATTATCGTTAACTTAAGAATTGTCCTACTTCAAGTGGATGAATTCAATTTAAATCTCCATATTCATTTGTAATACTTTTCTAAATTTAATTTTCCTAAATTCATTAGTTGGTATTTTACATTCAAGCCACAGGTCTCTGCTGAAAAGTTGGCCTTCAGCTAAGTTTTTATTTATGTATTTTGTCTGAAATGATTTTGTGGTTGTGAATTATCTGATTATAGCATATAGCTCCTCTAATAGCTAAGCAGGTAAGTGAACTGTGTGGTATGGTGTGATGTCGATCACGACTACTAGGCAGGAAACCCTAAGTTCTGTGAAACAAGATTATTTGCCAAGTCTTGTAGGAGTAAAACCTTTGAAGGGGGGTAAAGTAACCCCTTGCGAACTTTGGAAAGAAACTCTAATTGCTGTACTGTCTAGTATTACCTAATTTTAGCTGTTTATCCTATGTTTCTATATGCTTGTAAAATTATAAATAAAGCCATAATTGTTTTAGCCTAATGTGTGGTACTTTATTCATCCAAAGGAAATGTAGCACAAACCATCATAAATTTCAATTTGCATTGGAATACGTTTTGATCCTGGATCATACAAAATGCAGTTTGTAGAGCATGGAAACTAGGTTTGTGCACAGTAACTGCTGTGAAATAGCTAAAAGAGAAAATCGTTCTTTTTCTAAAAAAAAATTAAAATCAGCTGCAAGGCATTTTGCAAAGGTGTATTTAAAAAAAAACGAGCAAGCAAATTCATCTGCAAAATGTCGAGGCATAAGGGAGTTTTATAAGTAATAAATTCCACATTTAACACCAAGCTACCTAGTATTCTGTTTATACCAGAAATGCAATATAAAATGATATCAGACCAATTTTCCCTTGCTTTCACAGAGGTTGTATACTTTCCCACTCCCAAATGAAGCTTTAGAAAAACAGCCTATGTATATTTTTATAATTTTTCTTGACATTAATTTTAAAGCTCTAACTTTCTCATTTCTTTCCACTCAAGTCCAAATTTAATTATGGTATTTATTTCAAGGATAAACTTCCATTTTGTCCTCTAACTGTGGCTGAGAGGGCAGGTGACCATTGCTGCTCTAAACAGGCTAAGGAATGCACAACTGTGGTTTCGGGAAGGATTGTACCTCTTTGTGTGTGTGTGTGTGTGTGTGTGTGTGTGTGTGTGTTTTTTAATAACATTTACTTTCCTCCCTGTAGGGAAAGTTCTGTCAATAATAGGGAGGTGGCATGTAGAATTGAAAACCCACCAGTTTGGGGAACCAAATGTGTATGCATGTTACCACTTTGCTATTTTTCTTGATATTTAATCAGTCTTGAGAATGGAATATTGTCACTAGCCAGCAATAATCAAGTCACATTCTTTACTTCAGTTGTCTCTTGAACTGGCAATTTAATATATCTTATATTGACAGTGTTGTAAGTACTAAACTTTAGACTAGACCACTCTTACTACAATATTTCAAGCATTAACTGAGGCAGTTGGAAACAAATGAAGGAGAAAATGAATCCCAATCCACATATCTGAAGATAATGTGCAAATGAAGACCATTTTGTGAATAACAAAGCTATTGATCGTCAGTATTGTCCTCCAACCCTTCCTCCGCAGAAATGGTATTTACATATCCAGAATATTCTGCCTGGCTTGAAATAGTTATTTTATTTTATTTTTCAAGTGATATGAACATAGGAACATAAGAAATAGGAGCAGGAGTGGGTCATTTGGCCACTCGAGCCTGCTCCGCCATTCAATGAGATTATGGCTGATCAGATCTTGCGCTCAGCTCTACTTCCCTGCCCGCTCCCCATAACCCTTCACCTCCTTATCGTTCAAAAATCTGACTATCTCCACCTTAAATATATTCAATGACCCAGCATCCACAGCTCTCTCTGGGCAGAGAATTCCACATATTTACAACCCTCACAGAGGAAATTCCTCTTCATCTCAGTTCTAACTGGGCGACCCCTTATTCTGAAACTGTGTCCCCTAGTTCTAGATTCTCCACGAGGGAAACCATCTTCTCTGCATCTACCTTGTCGAGCCCCCTCAGTATCTTATATGTTTCAATAAGATCACCTCTCGTTCTTCTAAACTCCAATGAGTATAGATAGGCTCAACCTTTCTACATAAGTCAACCCCTTCATTTCAGGAATCAACTTCATGAGCCTTCTCTGAACTGCCTCCAATGCAAGTATATCCCTCCTTAAATAAGGAGACCAAAACTGTACGCAGTACTCTAGGTGTCTCACCAATACCCTGTACAGTTGTAGCAGGACTTCCCTGCTTTTATATTCCAACCACTACGTGTGTGGGAAGTGTATCCGCCTCGAGCTCTTGACGGTCCGCGTTGCGGAATTGGAGCTGAGGGTGGATTCACTCTGGAGCATCCACGATGCTGAGAATGACGTGAGTATCACGTGTAGTGAGTTGGTCTTACCGCAGGAGAAGGGTCCACAGCCAGATAGGGAATGGAAGACCAGCAGGAAGAGCAGTGCAAGAAAGATAGTGCAGGGGTCCCCTGTGGTCATCCCCCTGCAAAACAGATACACTGCTTTGAGTACTGTTGGGGAGGATGACTCATCAGGGGAGGGCAGCAGCAGCCAAGTTCGTGGCACCGTAGGTAGCTCTGCTGCAAAGGAGGGCAGGAAAAAGATTGGGAGCGCGATAGTGATAGGGGATTCGATGGTGAGGGGAATAGATAGGCGTTTCTGCGGACGCAACCGAGACTCCAGGATGGTATGTTGCCTCCCTGGTGCAAGGGTCAAGGATGTCTCGGAGCGGGTGCAGGACATTCTGAAATGGGAGGGAGAACAGCCAGTTGTCGTGGTGCACATTGGTACCAACGACATAGGTTAAAAAAAAGGGATGAGGTCCTACGAAAAGAATTTAAGGAGCTAGGAGCTAAATTAAAAAGTAGGTCCTCAAAAGTAGTAATCTCGGGATTGCTACCAGTGCCACGTGCTAGTCAGTAGGAATCGCAGGATATCGCAGATGAATACATGGCTTGAGCAGTGGTGCAGCAGGGAGGGATTCAAATTCTTGGGGCATTGGAACCGGTTCTGGGGGAGGTGGGACCAGTACAAACCGGACGGTCTGCACCTGGGCAGGTCTGGAACCAATGTCCTAGGGGGAGTGTTTGCTAGTGCTGTTGGGGAGGAGTTAAACTAATATTGCAGGGGGATGGGAACCTATGCAGGGAGACAGAGGGAGACAAAAATGAGGCAAAAGCAAAAGACAGAAAGGAGATGAGGAAAAGTGGAGGGCAAAGAAACCCAAGGCAAAGAACAAAAAGGGCCACTGTACAGCAAAATTCTAGAAGGACAAAGGGTGTTAAAAAAGCAAGCCTGAAGGCTTTGTGTCTTAATGCAAGGAGTATCCGCAATAAAGTGGATGAATTAACTGTGCAAATAGATGTTAACAAATATGATGTGATTGGGATTACGGAGACGTGGCTCCAGGATGATCAGGGCTGGGAACTCAACATCCAGGGGTATTCAACATTCAGGAAGGATAGAATAAAAGGAAAAGGAGGTGGGGTAGCATTGCTGGTTAAAGAGGAGATTAATGCAATAGTTAGGAAAGACATTAGCTTGGATGATGTGGAATCTATATGGGTAGAGCTGCAGAACACTAAAGGGCAAAAATCGTTAGTGGGAATTGTGTACAGACCTCCAAACAGTAGTAGTGATGTTGGGGAGGAAACTAGGAAATTAGGAGTGCATGCAATAAAGGTGCAGCAGTTATAATGGGTGACTTTAATATGCACATAGATTGGGCTAGCCAAACTGGAAGCAATACGGTGGAGGAGGATTTCCTGGAATGCATAAGGGATGGTTTTCTAGACCAATATGTCGAGGAACCAACTAGGGGAGAGGCCATCTTAGACTGGGTGTTGTGTAATGAGAGAGGATTAATTAGCAATCTCATTGTGCGAGGCCCTTTGGGGAAGAGTGACCATAATATGGTGGAATTCTGCATTAGGATGGAGAATGAAACAGTTAATTCAGAGACCATGGTCCAGAACTTAAAGAAGGGTAACTTTGAAGGTATGAGGCATGAATTGGCTAAGATAGATTGGCTAATGATACTTAAGGGGTTGACTATGGATGGGCAATGGCAGACATTTAGAGACCGCATGGATGAATTACAACAATTGTACATTCCTGTCTGGCGTAAAAATAAAAAAGGGAAGGTGGCTCAACCGTGGCTATCTAGGGAAATCAGGGATAGTATTAAAGCCAAGGAAATGGCATACAAATTGGCCAGAAATAGCAGCGAACCTGGGGACTGGGAGAAATTTAGAACTCAGCAGAGGAGGACAAAGGGTTTGATTAGGGCAGGGAAAATGGAATACGAGAAGAAGCTTGCAGGGAACATTAAGGCGGATTGCAAAAGTTTCTATAGGTATGTAAAGAGAAAAAGGTTAGTAAAGACAAACGTAGGTCCCCTGCAGTCAGAATCAGGGGAAGTCATAACGGGGAACAAAGAAATGGCAGACCAATTGAACAAGTACTTTGGTTCAGTATTCACTAAGGAAGACACAAACAACCTTCTGGATATAAAAGTGGTCAGAGGGTCTATTAAGGAGGAGGAACTGAGGGAAATCTTTATTAGTCGGGAAATTGTGTTGGGGAAATTGATGGGATTGAAGGCCGATAAATCCCCAGGGCCTGATGGACTGCATCCCAGAGTACTTAAGGAGGTGGCCTTGGAAATAGCGGATGCATTGACAGTCATTTTCCAACATTCCATTGACTCTGGATCAGTTCCTATCGAGTGGAGGGTAGCCAATGTAACTCCACTTTTTAAAAAAGGAGGGAGAGAGAAAGCAGGGAATTATAGACCGGTCAGCCTGACCTCAGTAGTGGGTAAAATGATGGAATCAATTATTAAGGATGTCATAGCAGCGCATTTGGAAAATGGTGACATGATAGGTCCAAGTCAGCATGGATTTGTGAAAGGGAGATCATGCTTGACAAATCTTCTGGAATTTTTTGAGGATGTTTCCAATAAAGTGGACAAAGGAGTACCAGTTGATGTGGAATATTTGGACTTTCAGAAGCCTTTCGACAAGGTCCCACACAGGAGATTAATGTGCAAATTTAAAGCACATGGGATTGGAGGTAGTGTGCTGACGTGGATTGAGAACTGGTTGTCAGACAGGAAGCAAAGAGTAGGAGTAAATGGGTACTTTTCGGAATGGCAGGCAGTGACTAGTGGGGTACCGCAGGGTTCTGTGCTGGGGCCCCAGCTGTTTACATTGTACATTAATGATTTAGACGAGGGGATTAAATGTAGTATCTCCAAATTTGCGGATGACACTAAGTTGGGTGGCAGTGTGAGCTGCGAGGAGGATGCTATGAGGCTACAGAGTGACTTGGATAGGTTAGGTGAGTGGGCAAATGCGTGGCAGATGAAGTATAATGTGGATAAATGTGAGGTTATCCACTTTGGTGGTAAAAACAGAGAGACAGACTATTATCTGAATGGTGACAGATTAAGAAAAGGGAAGGTGCAACGAGACCTGGGTGTCATGGTACATCAGTCATTGAAGGTTGGCATGCAGGTACAGCAGGCGGTTAAGAAAGCAAATGGCATGCTGGCCTTCATAGCGAGGGGATTTGAGTACAGGGGCAGGGAGGTGTTGCTACAGTTGTACAGAGCCTTGGTGAGGCCACACCTGGAGTATTGTGTACAGTTTTGGTCTCCTAACTTGAGAAAGGACATTCTTGCTATTGAGGGAGTGCAGCGAAGATTCACCAGACTGATTCCCGGGATGGTGAGACTGACCTATCAAGAAAGACTGGATCAACTGGGCTTGTATTCACTGGAGTTCAGAAGAGTGAGAGGGGACCTCATAGAAACGTTTAAAATTCTGACGGGTTTGAACAGGTTGGATGCAGGAAGAATGTTCCCAATGTTGGGGAAGTCCAGAACCAGGGGTCACAGTCTAAGGATAAGGGGTAAGCCATTTAGGACCGAGATAAGGAGAAACTTCTTCATCCAGAGAGTGGTGAACCTGTGGAATTGTCTACCACAGGAAGTAGTTGAGGCCAATTCACTAAATATATTCAAAAGGGAGTTAGATGAAGTCCTTACTACTCGGGGGATCAAGGGGTATGGCGTGAAAGCAGGAAGTGGGTACTGAAGTTTCATGTTCAGCCATGAACTCATTGAATGGCGGTGCAGGCTAGAAGGGCTGAATGGCCTGCTCCTGCACCTATTTTCTATGTTTCTATGTTTCTAACCACGTTGCAATAAAGACCAACATTCCATTTGCCTTCCTGATTACTTGCTGTACCTGCATACTAACTTTTTATGTTTCATGCACAAGGACCCCCATGTTTCTCTGTACTGCAGCAATTTGCAATTTTTTTCCATTTAGATTATAATTTGCTTTTCTATTTTTTCTGCCAAAGTGGATAACCTCACACTTTCCCACATTATACTCCATCTACCAAATATTTGCCCACTCAAGTAGCTAGTCTATATCCCTTTGCAGATTCTTTGTGTCCTCCTCACAACTTGCTTTCCCACTCACCTTTGTATCATCAGCAAACTTAGCTACATTATACTCGGTCCCTTCATCCAAGTCATTAATATAGATTGTAAATAGTTGAGGCCCCAGCACCATTTCCAGTGGCACCCCACTAGTTACCGTTTGCCAACCAGAAAATGACCCATTTACCCAACTCCCCAATTTCTGTTAGTTAGCCAATCCTCTATCCACACTAATATATTACCTCCAACAGTGTATTGGTGAGGCCACACCTAGAGTACTGCGTACAGTTTTGGTCTCAATTAAGGAAGGATATACTTGCATTGGAGGCAGTTCAGGGAAGGGTCACTAAGTTGATTCCTGAAATAAAGGGGTCGACTTACGGAGTAACCTTTTATGTGGCACCTTATCGAATACCTTCTGGAAATCCAAATAGACCACATCCACTGGTTCTCCCTTATCTAACCTGCTCGTTACATCTTCAAAGAACTCCAGCAAATTTGTCAAACATGATTTCCCTTTCATAAAACCATGCTGACTCTGCTTGACTGTATTATGCTTTTCCAAATGTCCTGCTACTGCTTCCTTAATAATGGACTGCAACATTTTCACAACGACAGATGTTAGGCTAACTGGTCTATATTTTCCTGCATTCTGTCTCCCTCCTTTTTTAAATAGAGGCATTACAATCCGCTGGGACCTTTCCAGAATCCAAGGAATTTTGATAGATTGCAACCAATTCCTCCACTATCTCTGCAGTCACTTCTTTTAAGACCCGAGAATGCAGGCCATCAGGTCCACCTTTAGTCCCATTATTTTACCGAGTACTTTTTCTTTAGTGATCGTTTTAAATTCCTCCCTCCCTATAGCCCCTTGATTATCTATTATTGGGATGTTTTTAGTGCCTTCTATCGTGAAGACTGATAAAAAAATATTTGTTCAAAGTCTCTGCCATTTGCACCTGTGTTTTAAGTAGCGGTAGTCTAGTGAGGAAGGATCGAATTCTGGGACTAATAAAGATCGAAGTCTGGACAATTCTGTTCCACATTTCGGAACAACATGAGTTTTTTTCTCATTTTGTTAATTTGTTTATTCCTTCAATTGTGATATGGGAATAGTTGATCGCCCATGAAACTTGCAATTCAAAGTATTAAAGAAATTGCATCAGTGTATAAAATTTTGGTTAGCACATGCCAATCAACCTCGATCATCATATAAGGGAAGAGACTGAGAAATTAACCTTCAGCTTTTTAATGGCCATTGTTATTACATCAGCAGCTTGCATTTATATAGCACCTTTTAATGGAGGAAAATATACCAAGGCGCTTCACAAAGGCATAAAACTGAATGCCAAGCTGAAGGAGTTATAGGAAGGAGGTCATCAAGTATATTTTAAGGAGGTACAGCGGTTTAGGAAGGGAATTCAGAGCATGGAGCTTAGAAGGCCGAAGTCACGACCTCCAAGTGATGGAGCAAAGGGAGGATTGATACACAGAAGGCCAGAGTCAGGGGAACGGAGAGTTTGAGAGGAGTTGTAGCGCTGGAAGAGGTTACAGAGTTAGGGAGGAAGGAGGCCCTGAAGAGTTTTAAACATAATGACAACATTTTAAATTGGAAGTGTTGTAGACCAGCAAGGGTGATAGGGACTTGGTGCAGAGTAAGATATGGGCAGCAGAAATTTGGGTGGGCTGAAGTTTGCAGAAGGGGGAGAATGCGAGTCTGGTCATGAAAGCATTGGAATATTCCAGCATGGAGGCAAGAAAGGCATGGTTGACTATTTCAGCAACAGATGGATTGAGGTAGGAGTGATATTATGGAGGTGAAAGTGGGTCGTCTTTGTGATGGAAAGGATGTTGAATCGGAAGCTTAGCTCAAGGTCGAATAGGATGCTGAGGTTATAAACAGTCTGGTTCAGTTTGAGACGAAGGCCAGGGAGGGGGGATAGAATCGATGGCAGAACAAAGTTTGTTGTGGGGCTGAGGATGATGGCTTCAATGTTCTTTATTGTGGCTCATCCATGACTCAGATATCGGATAAGCAGACTGAGAACATAGAGGCAGTGCAGGGGTTGAGAGCAGTGTTGGATTGGTAGAGCTGGGTGGAAGCTGGCCCCTTGTCTGCGGAGGATGTTGCCAAGGGGCAGCATGTAGATGAGGTATATGAGAGGCCAAGGATATATTATTGGGGGGACAGAGGAGGTAACGGGGTGGAAAGAGGAGGTCATTGGTGGAGATACTCTGGTTTTGATCAAATAGGTAGGAATGGTGCCAAGTGAGGGAAATCCCACTGAGCTGGACAACGGACGAGAGGCATTCCACAGCGGCAAAGGCTGCAGAGAGGATGAGGATAGATAATGCATCACAGTTGCAGTCATATACGATGCCATTGGTGACACTGGTTAGGTCCATTTCACTGCTGTGACAAGAATGGAAACCTGGTTGAAAAGATTAAAACACATAATTATGAAAAGACAGGCACATATTTGGAAGGCAACAACATGGGAGGTTGGAGAAGTAGAAGTTTTTTTTTTGAGGAGGGATGGTGGCAGTTTTGAAAGGGAGGCGGTCAGGACCAATGTTCCCTTCAAGTTGTGTGGCCGCAGCACACTGCAGCTCCCACGTAGCAGGCTCATCAGCTTTTCAGTAGTAAAAACCGCGCATGCATGGTATTTTGAAGGGGCCAGGAAGGGAAGCTAGGGTGGTAAACAGTTTAATGGAATGGTGTCAAAGGAGCAGGGAGTGGGTCTCATGGACAAAATGAGCTTGGAAAGTACATCGGGGAAGTTGAGATAATTGAGAGAAAGATGCAGGTTCAGGTCTAAGCTAGGCGGGTGGTTAGCTTGGTGGGCATGGAGAAGTGGGGGTGGATATTTTACCTCTTCAGGATGATCCTGGAGTAGTCGGCAGTTTTGAGAGGAGAGTAAGGCCCAATAGCACTTGATGTGGTCCAACCAAATGTGGTGATAGATGAGGGGTTTCGGAGGAGCATCAGGATGTGGTGATGAGGGATACAAGGACTGGAGGGTAGCTAATGTAACGCCACTTTTTAAAAAAGGAGGGAGAGAGAAAACAGGGAATTATAGACCGGTTAGCCTGACATCGGTGGTGGGGAAAATGTTGGAATCAATTATTAAAGATGAAATAGCAGCGCATTTGGAAAGCAGTGACAGAATCGGTCCAAGTCAGCATAGATTTATGAAAAGGAAATCATGCTTGACAAATCTTCTAGAATTTTTTGAGGATGTAACTAGATAGAGTGGACAAGGGAGAACTAGTGGATGTGGTGTATTTGGACTTTCAAAAGGCTTTTGACAAGGTCCCAAACAAGAGATTCGTGTGCAAAATTAAAGCACATGGTATTGGGGGTAATGTATTGACGTGGATAGAGAACTGGTTGGCAGACAGGAAGCAGAGAGTCGGAATAAACGGGTCCCCGTGGGGTGCCGCAGGGTTCAGTTCTGGGACCCCAGCTATTTACAATATACATCAATGATTTAGACAAAGGAATTGAATGTAAGATCTCCAAGTTTGCAGATGACACTAAGCTGGGTGGCAATGTGAGCTGTGAGGATGATGCTAAGAGACTGCAGTGTGACTTGGACAGGTTAGGTGAGTGGGCAAATGCATGGCAGATGCAGTATAATGTGGATAAATGTGAGGTTATCCACTTTGGTGGCAAAAACAGGAAGACAGAATGTTATCTGAATGGTGACAGATTAGGAAAAGGGGAGGTGCAACGAGACCTGGGTGTCATGGTACATCAGTCATTGAAGTTAGGCATATAGGTACAGCAGGTGGTGAAGAAGGCAAATGGCATGTTGGCCTTCATAGCTAGAGGATTTGAGTATAGGAGCAGGGAGGTCTTACTGCAGTTGTACAGAGTCTTGGTGAGGCCACACCTGGAATATTGTGTTCAGTTTTGGTCCCCTAATCTGAGGAAGGACATTCTTGCTATCGAGGGAGTACAGCGAAGGTTTACCAGATTGATTCCTGGGATGGCAGGACTGACATATGATCAACTGGGCTTGTATCCACTGGAGATTAGAAGAATGAGAGGGGATCTCATAGAAACATATAAAATTCTGACGGGATTGGACAGGTTACAGGCAGGAAGAATGTTCCTAATGTTCAGAGCAGAGCCAGGGGTCACAGTCTAAGAATAAGGGGTAAGCCATTTAGGACCGAGATGAGGAGAAACTTCTTCACTCAGAGAGTGGTTAACCTGTGGAATTCTCTACCGCAGAAAGGTGTTGAGGCCAGTTCGTTAAATATATTCAAAAAGGAGTTAGATATGGCCCTTATGGCCAAAGGGATCAAGGGGTATGGAGAGAAAGCAGGAAAGGGGTACTGAGGTTGAATGATCAGCCATGATGATCTTATTGAATGGCAGTGCAGGCTCGAGGGACTGAATGGCCTGCGCCTGCACCTAATTTCTATGTTTCTATGAAGTGGTCAGAGATTGTCTTGTTTGTGCGAGGAAGAATGGGAGTAGAGTGTTCAGAGGAGATGGTATGGTCGAGTGCGTGGCCATGCATGTGAATATGAACGTATATAGAGGAAGAGGTTTACGGCGGACAAATAACAACTTGCATTTATATAGTGCGTTTAACGTAACAAAATGTCCTAAGGTGCTTAACAAGAGAGCTCATCAATTTTTTTAAATGTTGACACCGAGCCATAGAAGAAAACATCAGAACAGATGAATGGCCTCTTTCTGTGCTGTAAATTTCTATATATAAATTTCTTGGTCAAAGAGGTAGATTTTAAGGAGCATCTTAAAGGAGGAGAGAGAGGTGCAGAGGTTTAGGTAGTCAATTCCAGAGCTTAGTGCCAAGGCATTGGTGGACCGATTAAAATCAGGGACGCACAAGATGCCAGAATTGGAGGAGTCAGAGATCTCGAAGGGTTGGAGGAGGTTACAGAGATAAGAATTTTAAAATTGAGGCATTGTCGGATCGGGAACTAGTGTTGGTCAGCAAGCACAGAGGTGATGGGTGAACAATACTTGGTACTAGTTAAGATACGGGCAGCAGAGTTTTGGATGAGTGCAGGTTTATGTAGGGAGGAAGATGGGAGGCCGGTCAGGAGAGCATTGGAATAGTCAAATATAGAGGTAACAAAGGCACAGTGAAGATTTCAACAGTAGATGAGCTGAGGCAGGGTCGGAGACAGGCGATGCTACGGAGGTGGAAGTAGGCAGCTTTGGAGCAAATATGTGGTCGGAAGCTCATCTCGGGGTCAAACACAACACCAAGGTTGTGACTGGTCTGGCTCAGTTTCAGACAAATGCCAGGGAGAGGGATGGAAACAGTGGTCAAGGACCAAAGACAATGGCTTCAATCATCCAAATATTTAGTTAGAGAAAATTTCTGCTCATCCAATACTGGATGTTGGACAAGTAGTGTGACAAGTTAGAGACAGTGGAAGGATCAAGAGAGGTGGTGGTGCAATAGAGCTGAGTGTCGGTAGCGTACATATGGAACCTGATACTGTGTTTCCAGATGATGTCGCTGAGGGGCAGCAGGTGAGAAATTGAAGGGGGCCAAGGATAGATCATTGGCGGACTCCAGAGGTATGGGAGTGGGAAGAGAAGACATTGCAGGTGATTCTCTGGGTACAATTCGATAGATAAGAATGGAACCAGGCAAGGCAGTTCCACCATCTCAAAGGTTGCAGATACGACAAGAAGGACGAGGAGGAATAGTTTACCATGGTCACAGTCACATAAGAATGTTATTTGTGACATTGATAAAGGCCCTTTCATTACTGTGGTGATAGCAGATACCTGATTGGAGCTTTTAAGATATGAAATTGCAGGAAAGAGGAGGGCAGATTTGGGAGGCAACGGCACATTTAAGGACTTTTGGTAGAAGAGGGAGGTTGGAGATGAGGTGATCGTTTGCAAGGACAGCAGGGTCAAGGATGTGTTTTTTGAGGAGGGGGTTGATGATGGCAGATTTGAAGGGGAGGAAGACAGTACCTGAGGAGAGGGAACCATTCACAACATCAGCTAATATGTGGGCCAGGATGGGAAGTTGGGTGGTCAACAGTTTGGTGGGACTAGGGTTGAGGGAGCAGGAGGTGGGTCTTGTGGACATGATGAGCTCGGAGAGAGCATGGCAGGAGATGGGATAGAATCTAGAGAAAGATAAGAGTTTAGGGGAAGGGCAGTAGGGAACATATGGGGAAGTTTGGCCCGATGAGCTAGGGGAAGGCAGGGAAGCTGTAGAGGCAGCTGAACGGATGGTCTCAATCTTTGTGACAAAAAGTCCATGAGCTCCTCGCATTTGTTATTGGAGGTGAGGGAGGAGGCATGGGAAGGTATTTTAAGAGTACAGTTTGTGGTGGAGAAGAGAAGCCAGATGTTATATTTGCATTCCAAGATGACCTTTGAATAGTGAGCAATTTTAGCAGTGGAGAGCAGGATCCGATAGTGCTTTATATGGTCCAGTAGATCGGCAATGGCCGGTTAAACCAGTTGTCTGCCATAAATGTTTAAATATGCGTCCAATGGACTTAAGGGAGTGGAGATGAGTGATATACCAGGGGGAACAACTAGGATGACAGAGTAATGGTTTTAATCGGGACATCACCTTTAGGAGAGGGTGTGATTTAACAGCTGCAGAAATGTCATGATGGATGGAGGGCCAAAGGCTAAATAGTTGGGAATTTGAAAATGCAGTGGCAAGTGACTTGAGGGAGAGTTTTTTCTGGGGCAGACACAGAATGATATCTCAGTGAGAAACTTGGCATGTCACTTGAATGGATGGTACAGAACAAGGATTTTAAATGAGTGATAGAGGGGTGGAATAAGGTGAGGTGCTCAAAGGAGGAGAAATTTCCAGAGGAGTAGAGACAAATCTAGGTTTGATTTAAAGTTAAAGACTAATCAGATAGTCAGTGAATTCAGAGGAAAATGGTTAACAACAACTGAAATTATGATTAAAATCGTTCAGATCAGAGACTGTGGGAGGAAAGGAGACTCGATATCTTGGTGAGAAGCTTGGGGGGGCAGCAGAGAAATTAGAATTTTAAAGGAGAGGCAAAGGGGGTGGAAAAAGGTGAGGTGCTTGAAGGAGCAGAAGGTCCCAGACGAAGCAGGAAACTATAGACCAGTTAGCCTAACATCTGTGGTTGGGAAAATGTTAGAGCCTATTATTAAAGAAGCAGTAGCAGGACATTTGGAAAAGCAAAATTCAGTCAGGCAGAGTCAGCATGGATTTATGAAGGGAAAGTCATGTTTGACAAATTTGCTGGAGTTCTTTGAAGATATAACAAACAGGGTAGATAAAAGGGAACCAGTGGATGTGGTGTATTTGGACTTCCAGAAGGCATTTGACAAGGTGCCACATAAAAGGTTACTGCACAAGATAAAGGTTCATGGGGTTGGGGATAATAGATTAGCATGGATAGAGGATTGGCTAACTAACAGAAAACAGAGAATCGGGATAAATGGTTCATTCTCTGGTTGGCAACCAGTAACTAGTGGGGTGCCGCAGGGATCAGTGCTGGGACCCCAACTATTTACAATCTATATAAACAACTTGGATGAAGGGACCGAGTGTAACGTAGCCATGTTTGCTGACGATACAAAGATGGGAGGAAAAGCAATGTGTGAGGAGGACACAAAAAATCTACAAAAGGACGTAGACAGGCTAAGTGAGTGGGCAAAAATTTGGCAGATGGAGTATAATGTTGAAAACTGTGACATCATGTACTTTGGCAGAAAAAAAAATCAAAGAGCAAGTTATTATTTAAATGGAGAAAGATTGCAAAGCGCTGCAGTACAGCGGGACCTGGGGGTACTTGTGCATGAAACACAAAAGGATAGTATGCAGGTACAGCAAGTGATCAGGAAGGCCAATGGAATCTTGGCCTTTATTGCAAAGGGGATGGAGTATAAAAGCAGTGAAGTCTTGCTACAGTTATACAGGGTATGGGTGAGGCCACACCTGGAATACTGTGTGCAGTTTTGGTTTCCATATATACGAAAGGATATACTCGCTTTGGAGGCAGTTCAGAGAAGTTTCACTCGGTTGATTCCGGCGATGAGGGGGGTTGACTTATGAGGAAAGGTTGAGTAGGTTGGGCCTCTACTCATTGGAATTCAGAAGAATGAGAGATGATCTTATCGAAATGTATAAGATTATGAGGTGACTTGATGAGGCGGATGCAGAGAGGATGTTTCCATTGATGGGGGAGACTAGAACGAGAGGGCATGGTCTTAGAATAAGGGGCCGCCCATTTAAAACAGGGATGAGGAGAAATTTCTTCTCTGAGGGTTGTAAATCTGTGGAATTCGCTGCCACAGAGAGCTGTAGAAGCTGGGACATTGAATAAATTTAAGACAGAAATAGAGAGTTTCTTAAACGATATGGGGTTATGGGGAGCGGACGGGAAAGTGGAGCTGAGTCCATGATCAGATCAGCCATGATCTTATTAAATGGCGGAACAGACTCAAGTGGCCGTATGGCTTACTCCTGTTCCTATTTCTTATGTTCTTATGAGTGGGGGTGACGGGGGGTGGGGGGAAAACCACTTGTGATTTTGGCGAAAAGGGCCACACTGCCATCATGGTTAGTCAAATTTATAATATTTACACTTAAATGCTTTATGAATATGCTACTGCTTCATGTTTTAAACTTAAGCCTAAAATTATCAAATCTAAACTAATTCCGTGTTAAGCAGTAGGAATGGTATCACCTGTATGCATACATAAATTTGTCTTTTCCCCTCTCGATTTCCCTGTGAAGCACACAACAAATTTGAGTAATTTTATATAAGCTATCCCAAATGGCATTCACTTTTTAAGTTTACTCACAATGAAGGAATTGTGATACAACATAAAAATAATTATAACTCCTTTTTGGCAAGGTTTAATATTTTGGCGCCAAATACAACAATTCACGCATGAGGGAGGGGGCCGGAATGTGTGAGTGTATACCTAATTATGCTGATTAAAGCTAATTTTAATGTGGACATAGTTAAGAAATAAACATGACCCAAGATGTTTACTTGTCCTCTTTGTATCATTTATGCAAATAAGCAAAATGTGTAGGCTAATTTTGCAAATTAGGAAAAATTGCTGCATGTAATAAATTGACAAAATTTGCAGGTGGCTATTGGTTTGTAATGGAGAGTAATAGGTTTGACATGTCGCATTGGATTTGTGACGGAAGGAGACAGGAATAAGCTATCAGAAAAGGTTAAGAAGTCATTTAAGACAAGTGCATTCAAAAATTAAATTAACATCAGTGAATTTGTTAACCTCTGTCAATGATTTGGCAATTGTACAGTTATCTTAGTGAAGGTGCACGGAGTTCAAGGAGGAATGAAAAAATTACTACATTATATTAAGTCCTTTACTCTATGTAAAGGTATTTTATAGTACATGCTTGAAAATATATATGCCAAGAAAATTAATAGTTTTTACTGTGAAATTAGTTTTCAGCACACTATTTGAACTTGAAATCACAGTATTATGACATGTATATAGAAATATAATTCAGTTTTACAAGTGAAATGTGATTTATATGGACAATATTGAGCATTCATTTAAAAAAGGGATTGATTTTGGCTTTCTCATCATTTTAAACCTAACCTTTGTAGAGCAACTTCCTTGAAGTAAATCATACCATTATTTTTTAAAGGGTGTAAATTGCAGGAAAAATGTTGGTGTCACCCTTTCTCTCATTTGCATTTAGTTGAAATGCACATTGCTATATGCGGGTGGCCCTTTTCTTTCACCTGGAGCAGGAAATGAGGTGGGGATCAGGAGTAGGCAGGGATGTGACGGATTGCATCCCCAAGCAATTTTTCTCCCTTGAGGAAATGAGCATCCATTTATATATCACCGTTCACATTCTTGAACATTCCAAAGTGCTTCACAGCTACTTCCTGAAGTATAGTTGCTGTTATTGAAAAGGCAATTTGTGCACAGAAAGGTCTCACAATTAGGGAGGTGATCATCTAATCTATTCTGGTGTTGGTTGAGGGATGAATATTGGTCATGACACGGAGAGAACATTTCTTCAGATAGTGTCATTGGATTTTCAACATCCACTTGAACACGCAGACAAAACCTTGGTTTAATGTTTCATCAAAAAAACAACTTCCCACAAAGCAGAATTCCATCAGTAGTATGCTGATGTGAAAGCCTGGATTGTGTGCTGATAAACAACAGCAACTTATATTCATATAGCAACTTTGTTGTAAAGAAATGTTCTATATAGATGTAGTTAATCACCTAGCAAGATAAGAAAGCAAAATGAGGAAAGATACCAGAAGTTTGCCCAAAAGCAGATCTTGAGAAAATGTTTATAGGTTTAAGGAGTGGGTCCCAAAGAATAGGACTGGACTGTCTACTTTGTAGTGCCCTGAGCTTTACTAAAAGATTATGGAATTGGAGATGGAGATTCAAGAACTATAACAAATATTAAGCTTTGCCACCAATGGTGGGATAAAGGCACAAAAGGATGTAACAAACAGGGTGGATAAAGGGAAACCAGTGGATGTGGTGTATTTGGACTTCCAGAAGACTTCTGAGGAAAGGTTGAGGAGGTTGGGCCTCTACTCATAGGAATTCAGATGAATGAGATGTGATCTTATCAAAATGTATAAGATTATGAGGGGGCTTGACAAGGTGGATGCAGAGAGGATGTTTCCACTGATGGGGGAGACTAGAACTAGAGGGCATAATCTTAGAATAAGGGGCCGCCCATTTAAGACTAAGATGAGGAGGAATTTCTTCACTCAGAGGGTTGTAAATCTGTGGAATCTGCTGCCTCAGAGAGCTGTAGAAGCTGGGACATTGAATACATTTAAGACAGAGATAGACAGTTTCTTAATTGATAAGGGATTGAGGGGTTATGGGGAGCGTGCAGGGAAGTGGACCTGAGTCCATGATCGGATCAGCCATGATCGTATTGAATGGCGAAGCAAGCTCGAGGGGCCGTATTGGCTTACTCCTACTCTTATTTCTTATGTTCTTTAAAGTCCCGAGTCAGGAGAATGGAGCATTCAGAATAGGATACAAGATAGGAGGAGGTTACAGATGGAATGGATTAAATTGAGGGATTTGTGATAAAGACACGGAATTTGAAATTGATGTATCGGAGGAAGGAGAACTTATGTAGGTGGGTGTACAGGACTTTGTGTGGCACAGATTATGCAGAGCTTTACATGCGTTGAAGTTTATGGAGAGTGGAGGATGAGACCCCAGCAAGGAAAGCATTAGGAGTAGAATCATAGAATGGTTACAGCATGGAAGAAGGCCATTTGGCTCTTCGAGCCTGTGCCAGCTTTCTGCAAGAGCACCTCAGCTAGTCCCACTCCCTCGCTCTTTGAGTCTGGGGTAACCCAGACATGTCTAAGGTTTTCAGCAACAAAGAGGCTGATGTAGGAGCAGAGGTTGTGGTCTTGATGGACAGGATGTGGAGTTTGAAGCTCAACTCCGGGTCCAACAGAATGCTAAGATTATGAAGGGCCTGATTTTGCTCTGAGCGACAAACGAACAGCATCAGCCGTTCGTTAGACTTGCACCTGCCCATAGACTTTCGATGGACTTTTGCACAGCAAGTTACTGCCAGCCAATCATCTAAAAGTGCCCTCTACAGGGCATCTGGGACCTGTGTGAACAGGGCAAGTAACTGTGTATCTCCTTAACCAATCATATTGTACAATTGTTAATAAGCAGCAGAGAGTCTGAACCAGCAAGTGTTAGTTAGAATAGTGAATTCCGTGTCAAATCAGATACAAAGGCAACATAAAGAGAGGGAAAGAAAGATTAGATTAGTCTGGAATGGACAGGCCCTAACTTTTTTTTTAGCAAGTTTAGTGGCTAGTTATGAGGTAAGTTCAGGAATGTCACACCTGAAGGAGAACTTGAACCCACAATGTTCTGACTCAAATGGGAGTGCTATCATTGAGCATTTTAAACTTTGTGTGAAGTACTTAAAGTACAAACATAAACAAACACGTCACACTATTCCCATCCGAAATGATGTTGAAATGAAACACACTAAATCATTCTTGCTTTGCATCGTTTCTTACAGGTTCTGCTTTCGGAGAAGGAACAGGAAGTAAAAGAACTTAAAGCAACATTGGCAGTCGTTGATAATGAAAAGGGAAAGGGCGAGATGAATAGGGCAAGTGGCTCAAGTAGTTTGTTCATATGATTCCTGTTCTGAGATATGAAGGATTATTTAGATTACATAACATCTTATTGGCTATTCTTCAAATTCAGTGTGGAATAGTGCTTAGTTTTGTCTTTCTCTTCCCCCGCCACCTAAAAAATTGTTTGGAAAGCCTAGGAAAGAACAAGACTTTTTCCCATAGCACAAGATGTTGGTGCATTAGTGTGCTGTATCATTTAGGCTGTACAAGAATCTTTTACGATTTTAACAATATGTCGTCAAGACCACATTATATATAATGGTGTAAGTTATGAATGCATTTTATAAAATCTAAAGTTTCTCTTGGCATGTGCAACTGGAATATTGGCTTTTAGTTTTGCAATAAATTTAAAGAGGAAATAAGTAGGTTACCTAATTTTGAAGTGCTTTTTCTAATGTGGTTTGGCTGTGTGATCTAGAAGTTTGTAGCTTCAAGTTACAAACGACTATTTATTTTGGCTTTGGATGTATAAATTATTCCGTAACTAACTGTTTTACTGCTCTTTTTAGGAACTCTCAAAAGATGGTGAAAGGGTTCCTGAAGAGCAACATTCACCAAGTTCAAGGCCCCAAGATGCACAACATATACTGCAGTATCCAAACCCTTATTCTTTGGAGCCTCCTCTTGTACCTGTAAAACATCCTGGACTACAGTTTGGAAATCCTTATGCAGAGCCTGGAAGAGGTTGGTGCTAATTTTCTGGGGCAGCCACTCAACATTTTTTTTTGTTGATCGTAGACTAATATGCAATTTTTCATAAACTATGCTTGATACTTTTCCTACTAAAATAGCATTCGTTCATGTCTTCGTCAGCAAGTTAATTCTTTTTCTTAATATGTTTGAGTTCAGATGGGGCAGATGGAGCACTTTACCCTGATGAGATCCGTAGAGTGCCTATAGGCATTCCCTCGTGGGGATTGGACAGTACCGTGGTCTGCAGCCAACCTTCTCGCAACTTCAGTCGGCCAGATGGACTCGAGGACCTCGATGAGCTTATTAATGCAAGTCCTAATTGATTTTTATTTGATTTTAACAGAAATTTTGATCAGTTTGCTGCAACAAAAAAGGCTTTGGTATATCATTAATTTCTGGCCATCTCTGGTTCAGCAACAAAGTTGGCTCATGTCGATTGTAACAGTAAGTTTTATTTGTTGGCATTCACACATCCAAGAATATAAATAAATACAATAGTGTAGTGCTTTAGTACAATTCATGCATCACACGTCTGAGGACTGTCCACAGGGAATTCTTCTCGTATCAATATCATTATGTGTTGCATTGGCTAATAAAATATCCAATTGTGTGTTCTTTCTAGTTTATACTTTGAGTGAAAGAATTGTGTCACTATTATAGGTTGAGCCTGCTACAGAAATGTTTAATCATTTATTAGACCTTATAACACAAATGATAACTAACTCAGCAGAGGTCATTTACATTCCAGCCAAAACTGCTTTCACCTCTATCTGGTAGCTGCACTGGAATATTCATAATTCACATCCAACATTAACTTAAGATACTATGTCCCCAGTGCATGTCATTCTCTGTATTAGACCATGTGACCTATTACAAAAACAGAAAATGCTGGAAATACTCATCAGGTCAGGTAGCATCTGTGGAGAGGGAAACCGAATTAACGTTTCAGTTCAATGACCTTTCGTCAGAACTGGAAAAAGTTAGAGATATAACAGGGATTAAGCAAGTGCAGTAGCAGCAAAAGCGGGGAGGGAAGGAAAGAACAAAAGGGAAGATCTGTGATAGGGTGGAAGACAGGAGAGATTAAATGACAAAACGTATGATTATACAAAGCAAAAGGAGATGGTAAGGGGACCTGTTCCTGAGCCTATATGTATGCTGTGTGAAGGGCCAGCTAGCTATCCCTAGAAAGTATTGATGCATTGAAAACTTCTCATGGGAATCACAAGGGAGAACCCATGTTATATTAACTCTGCTGCATTGTAACAGGGAATGCATATAAGTGAGATTTACTGGTACTCCAAAGTACCACTTGAATTGAAATTAAAAACAGAGAAATAGGAGATGCGGCGGCCATTCCTAAAAATCGAATGGCCACCGCTTTGAGGTCAACAGGCCAACCCGACCTAAATTCAGGTCGGGGATTTTTCGGCCTGGACCCCATCCCGCCAGAGTGATTGCACCGCCAATGAAAACAATAAAAAAAGCAATAAAAATACTTACCCATTGATTTTCACCTGAATGCCTCGATCCCCCACCGCGCGGTGCCCCCGGCAGGTTTTTCTGCCAGTGCACCATCTCTGCACTGAGTGCAGCCCAGCAGCGCAGCCGCCTTTAAAGGGGAGGGCCCACTGCTCCGATCAGCCGGCAAAATACTACCCCCTGGTTCAGCTGGGCCGCCAACGGACAGTCTAGCACCCCCTCTTGAGTGCCAGGCCGCTGGCCTGGCCGAAACCCTCCCTGGTGGCCAAAGTTAAAAAATGATAGATTCTCTCCCCATTAACCGAGAGGAGAGAGCGCAGTGACACACATGCACTGTGACGTCACCACGACTCCACGCTGATTGACAGCGGCGGAGTGCCCGAGCAACCCATTTTCAGCCAGTCAGCCTGGCTTTGAATCTAAGGCCCGCCCCATTATGATCCATTTCCTGTCGGACTTTGAAAAAATGGTAAGTCCTGAAAATGGATCTACTTACCAGCTTTCTAATGCACCTGAATTTTCAGCCCCATAAAGTTAACATTTCAGGTTGATGACCTTTCATCAGAGCCATTTAAATTAAACTAGCTTTGAAAGTGGACTTTTAGAAATGTTTTGGTGACATTTTCAGTTTCTTTTATGGTCCAACGAGATGGTGCAGCAATGAAGGGATAAGACAGTAACCAAAACAGAAACTTGAACTTAGAAAGCATTTCTGACCAATTGCACTTCTGATGTCAGCCAGCCTATCTAGAATGGAACTATGCTAGGGAAGACGAGGAGCTACTTCCGAGGGAGACAGATTGGAGACCTAATCAGTCTTGACGTGCACCTCCTTATAACTATTATAGAGTATCATTGTAAGAAGCCGAAGAAATAAGGGTGCATTTATATGGCCACCTTTGCATTATGCAACGTTATTTTTAACCGAAGTTCTAGCTATGGCAGTTATTGAATGATTCTTCAGACAGATCATATGCAGGCACAGCACAGTCTGAACATCTCTATTGCTTAAAGCACTTAAGATATTTTGTCTATTGTTAAAATTATATATGAGCTTTTTGAAGTTTACACAAATCACAGCGGCAGTTTCCGCATGTGTGCTGATGACCCCCAGTTCTACCTCACTACCACTTCTCTCGACCCCTCCACGGTCTCCAAATTGTCAGACTGATTGCCCGACTTCCAGTTCTCGATGAGCAGAAATTTTCCCCAATTGAATATTGGCAAGACCGAAGCCATTGTTTTTGGTCCCCGCACACTCCGTTCCCTAGCCACTGACTCCATCCCTCTCCCCAACTTCTGTCTGAGGCTGAACCAGACTGTTCGCAACCTCAATGTCATATTTGATCCTGAAATTAGCTTTCGACCACATATTCGCAGCGTAACTAAGAGCGCCTATTTCCACCTCCATAACATATGCTGCCCGTCTCCGCCCTAGCCTCAGCTCATCCGCTGCTGAAGCCCTCATCCGTGCCTTTGTTACTATTGCTTTTGCTGCTTCTGCACTTGCTTAATCCATGTTATTGATTATTGCAAAACCCTCCGTGGCCTCGCCCTTCCCTATCTCTGTAATCTCCTCCAGCCCCACAACCCCCTGAAATGTCTGCACTCCTCTAATTCTGCCCTCTTGAGCATCCCTGATTATAATCGCTCAACCATTGGTGGCCGTGCCTTCTGTTGCCTAGCCCCCAAGCTCTGGAACTCCCTGCCTAAACCTCACCGCCTCTCTATTTCTCTTTCTTCCTTCAAGACGCTCCTTAAAACATATCTCTTGACGAAGCTTTTTGTTACCTGCGCTGATTTCTACTTATGTGGCTCGGTGTCAAATATTTATCTCGTAATACTCCTGTGAAGTGCCTTGGAACATTTCACTATGTTAAAGGCGCTATATAAATTCAAGTTGCTGTTGCATTTATACGACCACTTTTGCATTGTTGAACATTATTTTGGATACACATCAATGCAAAATGGCAGTATCAACCCGAAGATGATCCGAATCACTGAAGCCTCCAGATACGAGACCTCCCTTCCAGGAGGCGATTTTACACCGACCAGTTTGAATTGCAAAAGCAGACAACAACAACAACTTGTATTTATATAGCACCTTTAACGTAATAAAACCTCACAAGGTGCTTCACAGCAGTGTTTTAAGACAAAACAAATAAATTTGATACTAAGCCACAGAAGAAGAAATTACGGCAATTGAGAGTCAATGAGGTAGGTTTTAAGGAGCGTCTTAAAGGAGGAAAGAGAGGCGGAGAGGTTTATGGCGGGAGTCCCAGAGCTTGGGGCATAGGCAGCTGAAGGCACGGCCACCAATGGTTGAGCAGTTATAATCAGGGATGTTCAAGAGGGCTGAATTTGAGGAACGCAGACATCTCGGGGGGAGGGGGGGGGGGGCGGTTGTGAGGCTGAAGGGAATTACAGAGATAGGATGGGATAAGGCCATGGAGGGATTTGTAAACAAGGATGAGAATTTTGAAATCGAGGCATTGCTTAACCAGGAGCCAATGTAGATCGACGAGCACAGGGGTGATGGGTGAGCGGGACTTGGTGCAAGTACGGGCTACCGAGTTTTTGATGACCTCAAGTTTACATAGGGTAGAATGTGGGAGGCCAGCCAGGAGTGCGTTGGAGTAATCAAGTCTAGATGTAACAAAGGCATGGATAGGGTTTCAGCACCAGATGAGCTGAGGCAGGTGCGGAGGCCGGCAATGTTACGGAGGTGGAAATAGGCAGTTTTAGTTGCCGCGGATATGTGTCAGGAAGTTCATTTCAGGGTCAAATATGATACCAAGGTTGCAAACAGTCTGGTTCAGCCTCAGATAGATGCTAGGGAGAGGGATGGAGCCGGTGGCTAGGGAACGCTGTTAGTGCCAGAGTTGACAAATAGTGTGTGGTGATGGCTTTGCAGTACTTGATCAGCTCCGCTGGGCAGGCCACATTGTCCGCATGCCAGACACGAGACTCCCAAAGCAAGCACTCTACTCAGAACTGCTTCACGGCAAACGAGCCAATGGTGGGCAGAGGAAACGTTACAAGGATGCCCTCAAAGCCTCCCTGATAGCTGCAACATTCCCACCAACACCTGGGAGTCCCTGGCCAAAGACCGCCCTAAGTGGAGGAAGTGCATCCAGGAGGGTGCTGAGCACCTTGAGTCTCATCGGCGAGAGCATGCAGAAATCAAGCGCAGGCAGCAGAAAGAGCGTGCGGGAAATCTGTCCCACCCACCCCTTCCCTCAACGACTATCTGTCCCACCTGTGACAGGGACTGTGGTTCTCGTATTGGACTGTTCAGCCACCTAAGAGTGGAAGCAAGTCTTCCTCGATTCCGAGGGACTGCCTATGGTGATAATGATGACAGTACAAGAGAGAAAATAATTTACAAAAGCATGATAGTGTTTAATCAGATTCAAATAACATTGCAGAAAATTTTTTTATTGAACTTAAAAAAATTTACAGTTTTGGGTTGCACATTTGAACAACCTGGTAGATGTTAAATGTTGCAATTATGGGCATAAAAATTTGATTGTGTTGTGCCTGTCGCTTTGGGCGCTACAGATGCCATTTTGGGTTGAAAATGGCGTCCGAGCCATGCGCACTTCTGATGCGGACCACGCCGGACGGCGTCTTGATGAGAGCGTTTGCGTCAGCGCTGGAAGCGTATGCAAATCATGACATCAATGAGCATGCAACGCTGATTTCACACCAGCGCTGCCATTTTCATCCTCAACGCTGGAACTAACGCCCAGTGTTTACATCGCACAGCTGAACATCCATTCAACAGCTACAAGAACCCCCTATCAGCGATATTTAAAGGGATCATCAACTATTCTCAGATGAGTTGCTGATTAATATCTACTGGCTCTTTGTGGAAGTGTTTGGAGATTCCTAGTGTTGTTTAAAGTTGATGAAGTGACAGGGAGTGGTGCTGCAAGTGGAGAAGGCCTTGCTTCTGACTTCAAGAGTTCTGATTAAACCATTTGCTCCCAGTCATGGGTGCTCTAAAATCCAGACTGTCCTGGATTACTTAAATGAGGCCTGGGAGTTAAAATGACCCACTTTCACAGTGTCCTTTTTGGCCACAATGCTGAAATAAAAGCCAACACAGAAGAAACATTTGAATTTAACTTTATCCATCAATCCATCCACTATAACAGAACAAAGTGAACTAATCACCCTTATGGAGTCCCTTAGTGTCTGTCTTCAGTGTGCCTTTGCCGGTTTTCGTGCTTCTACACAGTGCTATCCCAGTGGTTGCAGCAAGGCTGCTGACTTTCAGTGTGGGAGACTGCAGATGACTTTGCAGGACGACATCGAGCATCTCTGGGCTTAGAAGGCCCGGGTGTGGACTACACCACCTCGACATGGGCAGCAGCAGTCTGGGCTGGATGGCTGATAGGCAATGGCACTGGTGGAGTGACAGTGGTAAGAGGATCATCCTGAGAGAGAACAGTAGGTCTTTGCTCCACGGAGCCCGCGGGTTGGTGCCTCAGCATTCCTAGCCATCTGTTAAGAGGATGGATTGCTGTGACACCCTGCCATCCCCTTTCCTCACTGGTAACCCAATCCCCATTTCACACTGGTAAACCCAATTATGATGGCGACAGTCTGAGCTTGCGTGGCAGAAAGTCTGAGCTTCCACTGCAGCACTAAGATGCAAGGTGGCTTGTGCTTGTGCTGCACTGGAAGCTGAGACATCAGACGTTGCATCATGGTTGGGTTCACAAGTTAATGAATCTACCCACCCTTTCTATGCTGGAAATCATGGGCTCCTAACTCTGCGCAATGCTCCTTGACATTGCATTCAGACTTTCTGGAAGGCCTACCAATGCACCAAGCATTTTGTTATGCATACCCATCAGCGTTCTTCTGTAGGCTGCACCATCAAAGTCCTCATCCGAGTCCTCTACAGCAGAACTCGTGTGCGACCTCACCCTCCGGAGAGTTGGCACCTGTGCTACCCTTTCCCCTTGCCCTGGCTGCAGCCCACACGTGCCCAGTGACTCACCATGACCAGATCCTGCCTCGAAGCTACCCTCTAAACTCCGCTTAATGCCAGTATCTGAACTGGTGGCTGGGAGTATCGGATTGAGTGATAGTGTTTCTTCTTCATCATTACTTTCCTCTCCCTCCTCTTCTTGAACCACTTGCTGGGCAGGTTGGATCTCTTGGGTTTCTGAAATAAGAAAGGCACAAGGGTAGGGTTGTGGTACAGAGAGGGGGGCAAAGCAAGAGGTGCATGCTTACACCATGTGCAGCTTGTAAATCAGAGAAGATTATGGGATGAGAGGCAAGTGGTATGTGAGAAGGGGGATTGCGTATGAGGATGCCACCATCTTGTTTTCTTTAAGTCCCGCAGCTGGCCATGGGCTCAGATGCCCCTCCCAAGAATGGCCAGGACAGTCTCCTCCATGGAAGTGAGGTGATGGAGGCTAGCCTGTCCCCCGCCGGTTAGGTTCTGCTGGCGCTGGTTATGCACCACTTTTTTCTGGAAGAGAAAGGTAAATGTGTCAGTGCATGTGGTGCAATGTGTTTGGGTGCTGTGCCTGTCATAGTTGAATAGCTGACAGTGTGTCCAAGCTGAGATGTTGTGAGGGGTGAGGTGAAGCTGTAAATGTGAGGTATGAGTCGTGTTTGATATAGATTATTGGTAGGTGAGTGATTGAGGCATGGTGCATTGAGCAATGTATGAGACTAGTGGTGCATATGGTGGGATATGGCATTTGGAGATGAATTCACTGAACTTGACCACTCGTGTGAGGTCATTAAACTTTCTGCACTGAACCTGCAGCCTCAGGGCTGCACTGCTGACATTTATTACAGTGCCTGTCTGCTCCCACTGCACTTTGCTCTGTTGCCTGGAGGGCCTCCTAGCCCCCTGTGGAAAAGGAAACCTCCTTCCTCCTATTGACCACCTGCACCAAGGCCTCCAAAGCTGCACCAGAGAACCTTGGTGCACGCGTTCTGCCCCCTGTTGTGCCATCATTAATTGATTTTGTTCACTGTCTTCCTCGGCCAGTTCGATGATGATCTGGAGGGAGAATGCACCTGTGCTTTAAGAGGTGTAGACTGTCTTTAAGTAGTGCATGCTAGCTTTAATTGGTGCTAGCTTCGCATGAACTTGTGTCCCCCCGCTGAACATTCAGCCAGTCAGTAGCATGTTCAGCGGTGGGCTGAATGCCACAATCATTGAAATGAACAGGCATAATGTGGTTTGTGTGCTGTTTGCAGTCCTCTGAACGGGGATAGTGATGCTAAAACATCCCCGCACCCGGTTTTGGGGAAAACAAACTTCTAGACCATGGTTTCTTCCAGGTGGGGAGTTGGGACCATATCACATGCGCTAGAAATTAGTTTGTCCCTTGAAAACAAATTGTAATAAGGAGGTGCCTTCAGTAACCACAATTCCATTAACTGGACTGGAGAGATTTTTAATTGAAAATTAATAACAGCTCACATTTAGATAGCACTTTTAATGTAGTAAAATGTCCCATGGTGTTTCTCAGGAGCGGTATCAGAAAATTTGACACCTCGCCACATAAGGAGATATTAGGACAGTGACTAGAAGCTTGGTCAAAGAGGTAGGTTTTAAGGAGCATCTTAAAGCAGCACAAAGTTAGAGCTGTGGAGAGGTTTAGGAGGGAATTCTAGATCTTAGGGCCCAGATAACTGAAGGCATAGCCGCCAATGGTGGAGCGATGAAAATCGGGAATAGGCAAGAGGCCAGAATTGGAGGAGTGCAGCGATCTCGTAGTGTTGTAAAACTGGAGGAGGTTACAGAAATAGGGAGCGGCATGACCGTGGAGGGATTTGGAAACAAGGATGAGAATTGTAAATTGGAGGCATTGCCAGACCAGGAACCAATGTAGGTCAGCAAGCACAGGAGTGATGGGTGAATGGCACTTGGAGCAAATTAGGATACATGCAGGAGGGTTTTGGATGAGCTCAAGTTTACGGAGGGTGCAAGGTGGGAAGCCAGCCAGTTGGCATAGTCCAGTCTAGAGATAATCACAGCGTTAATCAGGGTTGCAGCAGTAGATGAGCTGAGGAGAGGAGGAATGTTAGTGTATGTGAATTAGAAGTTAACATCTCCATTACTGGTATCCAATTCAGTCATTCTCATCAGTTCTGTTAAATTAACTTTTAACTTGAATTTGGTTCTCCTATGGATAACTAGAGTTTGTATTGATCATTTTTATTGGGGATGAGATTTTATTTTACAATGACAGTTTATTTTCATGCCCTAGACAAATTTCTTAACATTTTGCCAAGCTCCGTTGTTTGGAATTCTGTTATTCTGTTCCCAATGAGTACAGTGATATCACGACCTGTTTCTCATTTAGTCTAGTTTGCTGCATTTAATTGCTATTAACCTTTGTTGAAGTTGAACAGTGTTCAGACAGGCATGATTTCAAATCCAGGGCTCAGCATCTTAGGAAAGGAGAATAATTTTCACCTTCCTGACTTTTGGCCTCTTCTGTCTATTACTGCGTATAATTAGAGAAACTGTCACAACTTTCACAGCATATTGAAAGAATAGAAATGTGCACTTGGTGATGTTACCTACCTTGGTGCTCATTCTGCATTTTTAATATGACCATTCCCAGTGCACGTATTGCACATGACAAGCTCTTTTAGTCATCTGCCGCAGTTTAATTAGCACCATATTCACTCTGATCCGAGTGTCTTTGATCCTCTTTGCCCTTCTGCAAACCCATGAGGAAGAGCGCTTGTGTCTTGTGCTCATTTGCTGACATAGCTCAGCTTTTGTAATGAGACAGAGGGACTCTAATGTGTTCCAATAAGCAGATTGTCTGTGGGTCACCAGTGAAGATAATGGAATGTACTTCATAGATTTTACAGAATTGCAAGATCTGTAGAGAACATGAAGCCATTTAATGCTTAAGGATGAGAAATTATTTTATTTGCTTTGGAGGCCGATCCTAATATAATTAATTCAGACTGATTTTAAGCTGCACAATGGTTCTAATTATTTAATTCGTGTTGGATTCAATAGATTCTTAACATAACCAGATGTACAAGCAGAGTAATTGGAATTAGTCAGGCATCTTTAAACTGGATTCTACTGATCTCAGAACTGGATTTCTGCCAAATTAAAATTATAATGTTAATCCAGCAAAAATATTTTCATTTGTCTTCAATATTTATGATTTATATTCCGTACAAACCATTAATTATGTTTATTATTCACCAGTTTACCTTTTATGTAATTTAGTTAGAAGGAAAGAGTAGTTTTTTTTTTACTGTAATTAATTTTCACAATCTTAACTCTGAAAGTGGTATATTTTGCTAATTTTCATGGATAATTGAATTTTTCTTCTGACTCATTTGTAGTGTAAATATTACAAAACTATAAACTATTTAATAGTGCAGTTTTAAATATTCAAAGCTCCACATCTATGTGATCGTTTCTGTATTCATTGATTTACTGTTCAGTTTTTCTTCTCCTTCCCCTACCCCAATTTATTTGATACTAACTTTTATATTAAATTTGCAGAAGTGAAAATGCAGGATGGTAATGCCGCAGTACCATGCAGTAATGTGCTATTTCCAGGGTTGTGGAGCTCGAAATTGACTCTCCGGCCTGTCTGAAATGGAAGTCCCCATATCTATAGAGTGACATAATTCACACTACGCAGCAACTAGGAAAGGTTGTAGAGACCTAAATGGTGGTTTCAGCGAGGTCAGAAAATTAATGGAAAAATTGATGGAATCATAGAATGATTTTCCTAAAACACTGATAAAAAATCTCAACCATCAAAACAGTGGCCCTGATCAATTAAAGAAAGAAATAATTGAAAAATACTTGTTTTATATTTCTTGCTCCACTGCAAGTTCTAAATAAAACCATACTGGATTGAAACAATGCTGTTTTCAGGGGAGTGGGAATAATTGGATAGCTCTTTCAGTATTTCCAAATAGATGATGCCCTGTATTCAACTTCATATAAAAAAAAAACACAGATCAAGGGAGTACAGGTGCGACGTCCAAAATCAGGAGCTCTGGAGTCCAGGCACAGGGCCAATCCGTGACAGGGTCACCGGAAACCGGAAAATGTTCCGAAATCCGGACTCCCTCGCATCGGCCCTCCACCTTGGCCACCCAATCACCCCTGGCCCTCATGCTTGCTGATGGGCAATCACAGCCTCCCCTTTTCCCGATCTCTCTCCCCCACCCGCCCTACGACTTTCCCCTGATCTCCCTTGGCCCGGGCCTGACCTCTTTCCCCCCCCCCCCCCCCCCCTCCTCAGGCCGACCTCCCACCCCTTCGGTCTCGATCCGACCTCCCCGTCCTCGACCCGACCTCCCCCTCCTCGGCCCGACCCCTCCCCCTCTCTGGCCGCCCAACCTGCCCCGGCCCCAGCACTCGCTGACGGGCCAATCAGCCTCCCCTTTTCCTGCTCTCTCTTCCCCCCTGCCCCCCCCCCCCCAGCCTGACCTCCTCTTCCCCCGCCCTCCCTCGGCCCAACCTCCTCCTCCTCCCTTGGCCCAACCTCTTCCTCCCTCCTAGCCTCCCACTCCCTCTTCCTGGCCCGACCTTCTCCCTCCTTGACCCGACCCCCCCGCCTCGGTCCGACCTCCTCCCCCTCCCTCGGCCTGACCTCCTCCTTCCCCCGGCCTTGGCTTGACCTCCGGCCGCCCGACCTCCTCCAGCCCTCACGCTCGCTGACGGCCAATCACAGCCTCCCCTTTTTCTCCTCACCCCCTCCCCCTCCCCCCGAACCTCCCTCGTCTCAGCCCGACCCCCCCCCCCCACCTTTGGTCTTGGCCCGACCGACACCCCGCCCTCCCGACCCGACCTCCCCCAGCCTCGGCCCGACTGACCCCCACCCCTACCTACCTATCTCGGCCCAGGCAAAGACGTTCCAAAATCCGGAAATACCTGGAATGGCCTCGGTCCTGAGGTTTCCAGATTTTGGCTGTCACGCCTATACCATGAATAATAAACCACCTCCCTAAGATAGTTGTGATATGAAGTCATGTTATCACATTGCCATTTTATAACTAAACTGTATTGATCCAAATGCACATTGTTCACCTGTAATGCATACCTGTTGCTGGGAAGTCATGTTGCATGTTTCAAAACCCCTTCCTGTGGATCGCTATTTTTATTATGATTTGTTAGTTTTGATGCATTTTGGCTGTTATAGAGAACCAACCAAATATACACTGTCAAAGAGGATTATTGCAAGTTCTAGGTTAATGACCAGTATAGAGTATATTGGTGGATTTTTACCAACATTTAGTTACTAGACATTAGTGCTCAAGAGAAAGCAACAAAAAAGGTGACATTTTAAAAATGTAATAAAGTCTATAATAATTAATATTGTGACAGTTCTGCATATTGCAGTAAATGTTCTGTATGTTTTTCATAGCATCATACAGCACAGGAGGAGGTAATTCAGCCCATCATGCCTATGCCGGCTCCAATTAGTCCCACTTTCCTGAAAACAGTGTTGTTTCAATGCCAGTATGGTTTTATTTAGAATTTGCAGTGCAGTAAGAAATGTAAAACTAGTGAGTAATTTTCAATTATCTATTTCTTTAAGTGATCAGGGTCGCTGTTTTATGATGACTGAAGAAATCAAATTTCATTTTCATTATGGTTGAGATTTTTATCAGTATTTTAGGAAACCCATTCGATGATTCCATCAATTTTTCCATGAAAGCTGCATTTGTGACCCTATCTATAATCATGCTTAATGAATTATTTTGATGATGTATAACACAGCCTATATCTGGTAAAAGTGCCCTTGCCATGCATTTATTTAACAGTGATAAATGCATTGGAACGTAGGAATTTCTAGACAAATATAGACCAAGTTCACCTTCTACCAATCTGGTAGTTACATGCTACAAACTAATGGCAGTTCTTTGGTAGTAATATACTAAACCAGACTACAGACCTTTGTAACTTAATGTCAAAATGAATAGGAGTGCTCATGCTACTTTACTATTCCCATTATATTGGTACTTTGCTAACTTAGAATTGATATAATTGCTGGTCTCCTGAACAGTCAGGCAATAAGAAGTACTGTAACAAAGACTCCGTATCCCATCTGTCACTGTAACTGACTCAGAATGACCTCAGACCAAAACCGTGTCAATGAAGTTGAGGTATAACGCCATATATATATTCTATATATACAATATAATTTGCCTGAGATACAGGTACATCGGTACAGCAGTAGGCCATTCAGCCCCTCGAGTCTGTTCTGCCATTCAATAAGATCATGGCTGATCTGTATCCTAAACCCATACCTCTTAATACCCTTGGCTAGCAAAAATCCATTGATTTCAGATTTAAAATTATTAATTGAGCTAGCATCTACTGCTTTTTATGGGAGCGAGTTCTACACTTCTACCGCTCTTTGTGTGTAAAAGTGTTCCCTAACTTCTCTCCTGAATAGCCTGTCTCTGATTTTAAGGTTATGATCCCTTGTCCTAGACTCCCCCACCAGCGGGAAAAGTTTATCTCTACTACTACTATCATTTTCTTTCAAAATCCTAAAAATCTCAATCAAATCACCCTTTAAACTTCTATATTTCATGGAGGTATGCGGGCTTGCTTATATATTCTCATTAAATTATAGTGTGCCTTTTAAATGTTGTGAAATGTGGTTGTTGGGTTACTTCTGAGCTGATGTCCACTCTCGACATCTGGTGTAGCAAAGGACCACTAGCTGCTTAATGAAAGTGTGCAACAATTGTCTGTTTATTTTAAAATGTAATTATTTTAAATTGACTACAGACTTTGACGAACAGCATCTCTTGTTACTACTTGAAGCACATTAATGTTGATAAGAGGCAAAACTGCATAGAGTAAAAGTTACATTTTTCTTATTGCTGACCATTCTTAAATTATCCCTGTTTAAGCATATCCTGTGATTATTTTCTGTACACTGCTATATAGGTGTCTGCCTTGGCTCAGTGGTGGCACTCTTGCCTCTGAGTCAGAAGGTTATGGGTTCAAGTCAAACTCAGATTTAAGCACAAAATCTCGGCTGACACTCCAGTGCTGTACTGAGGGAATGTTGTACGGAGGTGCTTCACTTTCGGATAAGATAAGTCCCCTTGAAAGATCCTATGACACGATTTTGAAGAAGTGCAGGGAAATTTGCCCTAGTGTATTGGCTAATATTTATTCCTCAACTAGTATCACTTAAAAAAAAAACAGATTATCTGGTAATTATCACATTATGTTTGTAGGATCTTGCCTGCCACGTTTCCTACATTACGACAGTGATTACATTTCAAAAAAAGTACTTAATTGACCAAAAATCTTTGTGTTGTCCTGAGGTTGTTAAAGGCACTATATAAATGCAAGTCTTTCTTTTATAAGCTAGATTGAGGACATTCAGCTGGTGCATGAATGGTGAAACTCTGAGAATCCTGATTGGCAAGCATCATTGTGATCGTGCAAACATTTCACATTTGGAATGTATTAAGAAATGAGTGAGAATCTAATATTGAAGATACAGTAATTTTACAATTTATAACTGACAAATCCATGCTCATATTTCCTGCGATTCCATGTTTGCACTTCTCCAATGGGTTTTTCGTCAATGCCTCAGCACTAAAATGTCCCTAATTAAAGTCACAAATTACATCCTCTGACACTGAGTGACCAAAGTGCACTAACCCTACTCGAACCCGCTGCAGAGAATGACATGGTCAACCACACCATCTTCCCCCAATGTTCCTCCGTTGTTCAGCTGAGTAGTGGGGCTGCTCTTGCCTGCTTCAACTGTTACTTAGTCAATTGTAGCTGGAGAATTTCCTTAAATGGCATCCCTTCTCACCTTTGTATTGTAATCACTATCCTTGACCTCCTCCTCCTCCTCTTCATCTAATTGCTGCCCCTCAGTGACATCATCCGAAGATATGATGTCAGGCTCCACGTGTATGCTGATGACACCCAGCTATACTTTTCCACCACCTCTCTCGTCTACTCCACTGTCTGTGTTAAACTGCTTGTCTGATATCCTGTCCTGATTTCTATCAATTAAACATTGGGAAGATGGAAGGCATTGTCTTCGGCCACCGTCACAAACTTTGTTCCCTCGCCACCAATTCCATCCCCCTCCCCCACCACTGTCTCAGGCTAAACCAGATTGTTCGCAACTTCCTATTTGACTTTGAGCTGAGGCTTTGACCCCATATCATCTTCATAACAAAGACCACTTCCACCTCTGTGACATTGCCCCGCCTCTGCCCTGCCTCAGCCAATCTGCTACTGAAATCCATGCTTTTGTTACCTCCAACTCAACTAATCTAATGCTCTTCTGGCATGCTTCCCATCCTCGACCCTCCATAAACTTGAACTCATCCAAGTCTCTGCTGCCCGTATCCTAATGTGTACCAAGTCCTGTTCACCTTTCATCCCTGTGCCCGCTGACTGACATAGGCTCGCAGTCCACCAACACCTCATTTAAAATTCTCATCCAAGTGTTCAAATCCTTCCATAGGCTTTCCCATCACTATTTCTGTAACCTCCTCCATCCCAACAATCCTTTAAAAACTCTGTATTCCCCCAGCCTCTAATCCACTCCCACTCCCTGCACCCCACAATTGGCAGTCGCTTCATTTAGCCATCTAGGCACAAAGTTCGGGAATTCCCTCCCTAAACCTCTCCGCATCATTTAGACCCTCTTTAGAACCTACCTCTTTAACCAGACTTTTAGTCACCCCCCTACTCCCGCATGTCTCCTTCTTTGGCTCGTTGTCAATTTTTTCTCTGATTACACTTCTGTAAAGCGCCTTTGGAACATTTCTTGGGTTGAAGGTGGTATATAAATAAGTTATTTTTTGTAAGAGGTCACGCTTATAAATGCAAAGAAACTTGCATGTGTGGTTACTTGATCAAAAAACTGTAGCCTGCACATGTATCGGAAAGGTACGTAGTATTTGATTTTATTTGCAGTGACATTTAATCTGGTTAATTAATTTAAAGTGTTCAGGTGATAGTTATCAATTCTTTACCACAGTATAAGTGTAATGTAAATGCACGTCTAACAATATACAGTGGGGCCGAAATTCAGCCTCCCGATAAAGGCTTCTTACCGCCGGAAAGCGGCGGCCACGCGGAGTGTCGAGTGTCCGCCGTTTTGCTGTCGAATGGCTGACGCTCGCGAAATTCTCCTCGGGGGTTTATGCAGCGATGTTGAGCTCCGCCCCGCTCACCCCACTGCCGCTGCGCTCCTGTAGATGCGTCGTTAAAGACATCATCAGAGCGCGCACCACAGCCTCTCTGCCCTGGAAGCTAAATTCATTTTTAAAAGTTGACCAGCTGCCTGTCAGTACTTCCGACAGCTTTTTGTGTCGGTGCACTGTTGTCAGCTCAAGACCACCAGTGGACTTCAAAGGAGTATTGCGTGCATCTCCATTTTTCTTCCACAAAACTTTTCGGACTTCTGAAAACTTTCTCACTTGCCCTTTTCTAGCGGCATTGAATGCTAATGGCCTGGGGGCCTCAATCTGTACTCCACGGAGGTCTCAATGTGAAGGTTGCGCTTTCAGAGGCAATGGGCTCAATGCTGGCAGCAGAACACCTCCTGCACATTGTGCGCGGCAGGGAGGCACGCAGGAGAAGGCGGCACCATCAGCAGCGGGCAAGGGAGGCAGCAGTCATGGATATGGCCAAGATAAAGAAGAGCTTGGAAATGGCGACAGACATCAAGGCAGAGAGGTTGGCCAGGAAGGATCTGGCGTGAGGAGGAGGGTCAGGTACGCTGACCACCCCCCCCCCCCGCACCAGATAATGGGCAACATACAAAGAAGACAGGATGCACATGAGGCAGATGCTTGCCAGCAGCAGGCTGCAAAGGCCGAGGAGCATGAAAAGGATGTGAGAAGGCAATGAGCCAGCTGCCATAAGAGCAATCGAGCATAGAGTTGGGGGAAGAAGGCTCTATTGTGCAAGGGTCTACAGGCAACAGTTTTCCTTGATGGACCTGACGGATGACCAATGTTTCCGCAGGCTCAGATTCAGGAAGGACATCATCGGGGAGCTGTGCAATCTCCTGCGGCTAGATCTGCAGCCTCAGACAAGGCTGAGGACAGCTGTGAGCGTGGAAACCAAGGTCACCATAGCACTAAATTTCTATGCAACTGGCTCTTTCCAATCTGCCACTGCAGGTATTTCAAACATTTCTCAGTTCTCCGCCCATCGCTCCACCCGTCAAGTTACAAATGCTCTCTCTCTACAAGAGAAGGCACGAATACATTTATTTCCCAATGAGCAGGGAGAAGCAGATGGAGGGGCATTACGGGGTTCCCCAGGGTTCAGGATGGCATTGAGGGAGCCACAAACCAATGCAGAGATGTTCATGAACTGAAGGGGATTCCACTCCCTCAACATGCAGCTGGTGTGCGACCATCAGTGCAAGATCATGGCAGTTGATGTCCGGTATCTCAGCAGCAACCACGATGCCTTCATCCTGCGCCAGACTGGCGTGCCTGGCATTTCTCAGGCCCAAAACAAAATTGTGGCTGGTTGCTTGGTGCCAGGTGACTTAGCTGCTGACTCAGCTTCGCAACCCCTGAACAGCTGCCTGCAGCGACTCTCATTCAGCCACCAGGTGCATAATTGAGCATTGCATCGGGATCCTTAAGCTGAGGTTCCGTTGCCTGGATCGCTCTGGTGGAGTGTTGCAGTACTTGCCTGAGAGGGTCTTCCTATTCGTGGTCATGTGCTACATGCTTCACAACCTGCCACTCATGAGGTGCCAGCTGTTGGAGGTCAAGCCAGCAGTTATGCCTCAGGAGGAGGCGCAGGAAGACCAGGATGCGTGTCGCCATCCACCCAGGAAGCATTGTTGCCATCCTAACCCTGCAAAGGAAGTGCAGAACGTCCCATTGCTGCTCGTTTTCGATGAGTTAATGCCCACTTCACCCTTCATTTCAATGGCCATCCCAATGTGTCCTTTCACACATCATTGCCCACAGTGAAATAATACACCTGCACAGATATGGGAACACAAAATAAAGATTTATTACAGAATAAAGAAAGGTGCATAAAACATACACACAATCATTTCTCCTCCTTGTACATCTCCTTATAGCCTCTCTGACGCAAATGTGTTCTGCTACTACGCCGCAGTATCTCCCCTGTGGCTGCCTCATGGGTCTGGGAAGGCTGCGGTCTTTCATGTGTAAAAGCTACAGATGTCCTTCTAGGACGCAGTCGACCAGCTCTAGCCCTGGAATGGCCGGCTGGAGACTAGTCAGCACCCTCCTCAGAGGGTTTAGTCGGCCTTGGCTCAGGCGAATCCATGCTTCGAGGCAATGGCGAAGTGACAGGTCTGGGGTCAGGAATGCTGTGATCCTGAGAGAACACATCATCCTCATCCTGGTCCGAGGAGCCCTGTGCCACTCCCCGGAGGCAGCACATCACCATCGCCACCAATCTGAGGGAGCACAAGTCAGTGATGTGGCGCGACACTGGAAGGTCCCCCGTGGATCGTGGTTGACCCAGCCGCGATGGCAACACTGAGGTCTCGCATGGCATCCAGCTGAGACTTCATGAGAGGACAGCAGTAAGACGCTACGTGGCCTGTTGCCCAGAGTGCATAAGAGCATTCTCAGCTTCCAGGGTCGCGACCATCCTATCCAGAGCAGCACTGATACACTCGTTCACTTGTGCCTGTGCTGTAATGGCAGCTGTCACATCCCCAACGAGTCACAGCATCATAGCTGGATCCGCACGGTCAATCTGGGGATCCACCATCGCCTGCACACTGGCAATGATGGGCTCCATGGTGTGCGCAGAGCTGTCAAAAATGCGGGAGGCGGACTCCTCCATGCTCCTGACCATCTGCGACAGGCTCTCGGGCACCCTTGCCACTGCCCCCAACATCTGGGAATGCATGGCCTCCACCCTTCTTTCATAAGCCCCAACATCGATGAGCTCGTCTGAGTCCTCTTCAGCAGAACTCACGTGTGCACTTGCCCCCCCCCCCCAGAGAGATGGCACCCGAGGCTCCCTTTGTCGCTCACCATGCTGCAGCCCGCTAGGCCCCAGTGCAGACCCCTCTGCTATCTCGAACTGATCGGACTGCATACTCCCAGTATTTGAGCTGGTGCGTGTGACTATAGGATGTGGCCAGCTGTGTCCCCCTCTTCCTCTGCCTCATCCGACATTGCGCCAACATATGGAGTGGCCTCCAGGGTCTCATCCAGGTTCGCGCTCCCAATAACCTCTAAGGTGTCGGCATGGCCATGGCTGTCAGTGCACTCTTGGCTCTCCTCCAGGCTTTGCCTCCCAATGTCCTCATCAGCCTTCTCATGGCCACAGCTGCCACTGCCCTCGAGGCTGTCTTCCTACCTTGGCCTCCCAATATCCTCATGAGCCTCTCCCTGACCTCGGCTGCCAGTGCCCTCAAGGCTGTGGTCGTGGCTTGCCATCCCACTCGCATCAGCACTATGTCTATGGCCTTGGCTCACTCGGCCTCTCATCTGCAAGCATAAATGGCACAAGGACTGCTGTGAGGAGGAGGTAGGGAACTGACACATGCAGGCTGAAACTTGCAGACTTTCAGAAGGAAACGCACAGTAGGCGCTGGCGTTTTCAGGGAGCGATAGCATTAAAGGAAGGCCTTCACTTACCATGCTGCCCACAGCGGGATCGGCACTACCGGAGGCCACAGGGAAGGCAGCATGTGTGCCCACTAGCGTCTGGACCCTTTCTTCCAGTGGAGTGAACCAGTCCTTTTTTGCTCCATTTGGTTGTGAGCCACCTTGGCCTGCAAAACAAAGAATGCTTGCTGAGTAGCGGTGTCATGAGGCATTAGAAATGAATGCATAAGTGTGTGTCTCTGACATGCAGCTGCAACTGTGACATGAAAGGGAGCCCCCATTGCGAGAATGCACACATATATATTCACAGGCCTCAACAATCAAATGCTGCTTCAGTGAGTATTATAGTGACGGTGGGAAATAAGAGAAGGATGAAGGAGTGGCTCGCAGATGGAAGGTCAGGAGTTGGTGGAACATGTAATCACTTTCATCAGACGAATGATGTCATTCATCCTTTTGCAGCATTGGGTCGGGGTGCAATCATGAAAGGAGACCCCTGAGACCTCGTCAGCAATCTCTCCAGGCATTCGGGAAAACTTTGCGAGTTGGTCTGCCTGCATCAGGGTACAGGATGCACCTCTTTCCCTCCACAGTCTCCATGAGTGTCTCTAGTTCAGCATCGGAAAATCTGGTTGCCCTCCTTGCCACTGGTGCATTAGCCATGGTCTCCACTCAAATGGCTTCCCTGCTCAGGGCCTAGCTGCAAACGCTGCCCTTTAAGGCGGCCAAGGAGCAGCTGGCTCGTTAGCAGCAAATCAACAGTAGCTGAATTTCGCGGTCCAAATGCCACTCCTTTCCCAGACCGCTGAAAACTGCTGATTCCCGCCAACCAATACCACTGGGTGCCAATTTTTTAAAAAAATACTGAATTTTGCTTTAATGGCCGCCGCAATGGTTGCAGCGGCCATTAGAGCAAAATTCAGTATTTCCGTATAGGTCGTACTCCATTTGTACTGCTGGGCTGGAACTCCAATGTTCCTGCTCAGGAGAGCAATCTGCATGAATGGTTACAAGCATGCACAGTGTTCCACTCCCAGTTATTAAAATGTAAATGTGTAGATGGTAGCATCAGCACGTGCAGGTCAAACCTTGACTGTATTTATTAATTATTTCACAGCAACATTGAAATTGTAGTGTAAATGCACCTTTAATGTTTAGATACAGAGATTTTCTTGCTGCATTGTATTTTTTGCTCTGTTCAGTATTTGTCTGCTGAGTGGTGCGTGTGATCCATATACATGAGTTTCTCAGCAGATGATGCTTTTTCAAATTGCAAGCAGATTTGGACACGTACTCCAGTGATGCAGCAGCTCACTGACTGTTGATGGGAGCTGTGAGGCCGATCTCACTGTCCATCAGCATTGTGATCCTCATCAGTGCCTGCTGCAGCTATTTATGTGCTGTTAGTGCTCGTGAAATGAGAGCACTGCTGACAGAACTGATGAGAGAAGCAGCCCAACTGGGCAATTTAGCTGATATGTCTGACTGCACTGTGACATGTGTGACACGCTTGGCTGACATTACTGGGATATACAGATCACTCAGAACTGACCGCTGGCAAGCATGGTGCAAGGCTGAACAGTGTTTTTTTTTTGTGGGGATCATGATTGACTGACTTTGTAGAATTAAAGTTGACAGCTTTCCTGTTTTCTCAGGGGTTTTTTTCATTTAAAAAGTTATTTTTTCGTATTCAGTTGTTCTAATATGGCTTCTGGCTTTATCTATATGCTGCGTACTTCATGGCCATCATTTTTTTTTTGTGTGGATCATTGAGGCATCCATTGAGTCAGATTAAATAGTTCAATCTTTTTGTTGTCACTTTATTCATTGAATGTTTTTTTTCTTAAACCTGTTCTCTTTAAATTAATTTCCCCAGAGGTAAAAATTAATTTAAGGTGATTAAGAATTTCTGAGTCTGAATTGTGTAAAAGCATTCTAATAGGAAAAATATGTCTTTGTACACTGCTGATTTTGGAGCATGTGCTTTATGGAGGCTTAGTGACGCAGTACTTTTATCTGCTGCCAACTGCACTGGAGAATGGTGGAATGCAAGTTTTTCCTCAGCTCTCCGCATGACAAATTCACCATCTCATCTTGAGTTAGAATATGGGCCCAAACGGAGCAACTAGATTTTTTTTGGAGTAACTTAAAAATCGCAATTCTCACCATTTAATCTGCTGCAGTGTAAGTGAGTTAGTTAGGGTTTTTTTTAGTTTCTTTTTTTTTCAAAAGGGGGCGTTACCAGGCGCTAATACCTGTTTTGGCCATTTAAGCAAGTTTAGCCTGCTAAAAGTTACTCCAAACTAACTTAGGCCAGCGTATGAGGCCACTTGTGTCCACTCTGAAAAACCTTGCGGTGAAATAAGAAATCAGCGCAGGTAGCCAGAGATTTGGGCGGCGGGGGGGCGGTGAGGGAAGTGAGACGATTCTGAAATGCACTAATCACCTTCACAGCATCATCACAACATCTTCGCAACATCATCAATAATAAATGAAAAATAAATCAATTACTAAAAAATAAAAAGTCCTACCTCGCCGACTGCAGTGCACCGGCAAGCCCTTCGGCCAGGGCTAGGGGCGGGAGGCTCGCTCCTGCTCCTCCAGCTCTTGCTCCTGCTCCCCCGGGCTCCTCCAGCTCCAGCAGCTGCTCCCCCGGGCTCCTCCAGCTCCTGATCCTGCTCCCCCGGGCTCCTCCAGCTCCTGCTCCCCCAGGCTCCTCCAGCTACTGCTCCCCCAGGCTCCTCCAGCTCCAGCAGCTGCTCCCCCAGGCTCCTCCAGCTCCTGCTCCCCCAGGCTCCTCCAGCTCCAGCAGCTGCTCCCCCGGGCTCCTCCAGCTCCTGCTCCCCCAGGCTCCTCCAGCTACTGCTCCCCCAGGCTCCTCCAGCTCCAGCAGCTGCTCCCCCGGGCTCCTCCAGCTCCTGATCCTGCTCCCCCGGGCTCCTCCAGCTCCTGCTCCCCCAGGCTCCTCCAGCTACTGCTCCCCCAGGCTCCTCCAGCTCCAGCAGCTGCTCCCCCAGGCTCCTCCAGCTCCTGCTGCTGCTCCCCCGGGCTCCTCCAGCTCCTGCTCCTGCTCCCCCGGGCTCCTCCAGCTCCTGCTCCCCCAGGCTCCTCCAGCTACTGCTCCCCCAGGCTCCTCCAGCTCCAGCAGCTGCTCCCCCGGGCTCCTCCAGCTCCTGCTTCTGCTCCCCCGGGCTGCTCCTGCTCCTGCTCCCCCGGGCTCCTCCAGCTACTGCTCCTGCTCCCCCGGGCTCCTCCAGCTCCTGCTCCCCCAGGCTTCTCCAGCTCCTGCTCCCCCGGGCTTCTCCAGCTCCTGCTCCCGCAGGCTCCTAAAGCTCCAGCTCCCCCGGGCTCCTCCAGCTCCAGCTCCTGCTCCCCCGGGCTCCTCCAGCTCCTGCTCCTGCTCCCCCGGGCTCCTCCAGCTCCTGCTCCCCCGGGCTTCTCCAGCTCTTGCTCCCCTGGGCTTCTCCAGCTCCTGCTCCCCCAGGCTCCTCCAGCTCCAGCTCCTGCTCCCCCGGGCTCCTCCAGCTCCTGCTCCTGCTCCCCCGGGCTCCTCCAGCTCCTGCTCCCCCGGGCTCCTCCAGTTCCTGCTCCCCCGGGCTCCTCCAGCTCCTGCTCCCCCAGGCTCCTCCAGCTCCTGCTTGTCCTGCTCCTGCTCCCCTGGGCTTCTCCAGCTCCTGCTCCCGCAGGCTCCTCCAGCTCCAGCTCCTGCTCCCCCGGGCTCCTCCAGCTCCTGCTCCCCCGGGCTCCTCCAGCTCCTGCTCCCCCGGGCTCCTCCTGCTCCTGCTCCCCCGGGCTCCTCCAGCTCCTGCTCCCCCGGGCTCCTCCAGCTCCAGCTCCTGCTCCCCCGGGCTCCTCCAGCTCCTGCTCCCCCGGGCTCCTCCTGCTCCTGCTCCCCCGGGCTCCTCCAGCTCCTGCTCCCCCGGGCTCCTCCAGCTCCAGCTCCAGCTCCCCCGGGCTCCTCCAGCTCCTGCTCCTCCGGGCTCCTCCAGCTCCAGCTCCTGCTCCCCTGAGCTCCTCCAGCTCCTGCTCCCCCGGGCTCCTCCTGCTCCTGCTCCCCCGGGCTCCTCCTGCTCCTGCTCCCCCGGGCTCCTTCAGCTCCTGCTCCCCCCGGGCTCCTCCAGCTCCAGCTCCTGCTCCCCTGAGCTCCTCCAGCTCCTGCTCCCCCGGGCTCCTCCTGCTCCTGCTCCCCCCGGCTCCTCCTGCTCCTGCTCCCCTGAGCTCCTCCAGCTCCTGCTCCCCCGGGCTCCTCCTGCTCCTGCTCCCCCCGGCTCCTCCTGCTCCTGCTCCCCCGGTCTCCTCCTGCTCCTGCTCCCCCCCGGCTCCTTCAGCTCCTGCTCCCCCCGGGCTCCTCCAGCTCCTGCTCCTGCTCTCCCGGGCTCCTCCAGCTCCTGCTCCTGCTCCCCCGGGCTCCTCCAGCTCCTGCTCCCCCGGGCTCCTCCAGCTCCTGCTCCCCCGGGTTTCTCCTGCTCCTGCTCCCCCGGGTTTCTCCTGCTCCTGCTCCCCCGGGTTTCTCCTGCTCCTGCTCTCCCGGGCTCCTCCAGCTCCAGCTGCTGCTCCCCTGAGCTCCTCCAGCTCCTGCTCCTCCAGCTCCTGCTCTCCCGGGCTCCTCCAGCTCCAGCTGCTGCTCCCCTGAGCTCCTCCAGCTCCTGCTCCCCCCGGCTCCTCCTGCTCCTGCTCCCCCCGGCTCCTCCTGCTCCTGCTCCCCCCGGCTCCTCCTGCTCCTGCTCCCCCGGGCTCCTCCTGCTCCTGCTCCCCCCAGCTCCTTCAGCTCCTGCTCGCCCGGGCTCCTCCAGCTCCTGCTCCCCCGGGCTCCTCCAGCTCCAGCTCCTACTCTCCCAGGCTCCTCCAGCTCCTGCTCTCCCGGGCTCCTCCAGCTCCTGCTCTCCCGGGCTCCTCCAGCTCCTGCTCTCCCGGGCTCCTCCAGCTCCTGCTCTCCCGGGCTCATCCAGCTCCTGCTCTCCCGGGCTCCTCCAGCTCCTGCTCCCCCGGGCTCCTCCAGCTCCTGCTCCCCCGGGCTCCTTCAGCTCCTGCTCTCCTGGGTTCCTCCAGCTCCTCCAGCTCCTGCTCCCCCAGGCTCCTCCAGCTCCTGCTCCCCCGGGCTCCTCCAGCTCCTGCTCCCCCGGGCTCCTCTAGCTCCTGCTCCTGCTCTCCCGGGCTCCTCCAGCTCCTGCTCCCCCGGGCTCCTTCAGCTCCAGCTCCTGCTTCCCCAGGCTCCTCCAGCTCCTGCTCCCACGGGCTGGTCTAAGTGAGCGCAGGAAGGCAGCGGCCAGCCTGTGCGGCAGGCAACTCGACCCGGGATAGGGGCGGCGTGCTTCGGGCTCCTCACACACAGCCTGCAGAGCGTCGCAGAGATTTGGCTCCATTCCCAAATCCAGTTGCCATGCTACGCCACCATGGAGGAGAGGCTGGGGAGCGGCCAAACTCGGCCTGAAGATTTTTGCCGCCTTTTTTGTTCCAGAAAAGCAGCACATCTCTGGTGAGTGCGCCAGAAATCTGTACTGGCCAAATTTGGGTCCAATGAATGGTGACAGCATGGAATAAGGCCATTGAGCCCGTGTCGACTCTTAGCTACTTCCACTCCCCCGCCCTTTCCCCATAGTCCTGCTATTTTTTTTCCTTCTGATACTTATCCAACTCCCTTTTGAAAGATAAGATTGAGTCTGCCTCCACCACCCTTTCAGGCAGTGCATTCCAGATCTTAACCACTCGCTGTGTAAAAAAAGTTTTTTCTTGCATCACATTTGGTTCTTTTGCCAATCACCTTAAATCTGTGACCTCTGGTGCTTGACCCTTCTGCCAATGGGAACAATTTCTCTCTATCTACTCTGTCCAGACCCCTCATGATTTTGAACACCTCTATCAAACCTCCTCTCAATTTTCTCTGCTCCAAGGAGAACAACCCCAGCTTCTCCACGCTATCCATGTAACGGAAGTCCCTCATTCCTGGAATCATTCTTGTCAATCTTTTCTGCACTTTCTCTAAAGCCTTCACATCCTTCCTAAAGTGTGGTGCCCAGAATATGACATAATACTCCAGTTGGGGCCGACCCAGTGTTTTATACAAATCCATCATAATTTCCACACTTTTGTACTCTATATCTCTATTTATGAAGCCCAGGATCACGTAACCTTTTTAACTGCTTTCTCAACCTGCCCTGCCACTTTCAACGATTTGTGCACACATATCTCTAGGTCTCTCTGTTTAGGATTGTACCAGTTAGTTTATATGTCCTCTCCTCATTCTATCAAAATGCATCACTTCACACTTTTCTGTGTTAAATTTCATCTGCCATGTGTCTGCAAATTTCACCAGCCTGGTCTGTCTGTCTTACATAGAAACATAGAAAATAGGTGCAGGAGTAGGCCATTCGGCCCTTCGAGCCTGCACCGCGATTCAATAAGATCATGGCTCTCTCATTCCCTCAGTACCCCTTTCCTGCTTTCTCTCCATACCCCTTGATCCCTTTAGCCGTAAGGGCCATATCTAACTCCCTCTTGAATATATCCAATGTACTGGCATCAACAAATCTCTGCGGTAGAGAATTCCACAGGTTAACAACTCTCTGAGTGAAGAAGTTTCTCTTCATCTCAGTCCTAAATGGCCTACCCCTTATCCTAAGACTATGTCCCCCTGATTCTGGACATTGCATTAATTTCCTCTTTAACCAGCAATGCCACCCCGCTTCCTTTTCCTTTCTGTCTATCCTTCCTAAATGCCGAATACCCCTGGACGTTGAGTTCCCAGACTTGGTCATCCTGGAGCCATGTCTCTGGCTTGCCAATTACATCATATCTGTTAACTCTTATCTGCGCATATTGGTCTAGAAAACCATCCCTAATACACTCCAGGAAATCCTCCTCCACCGCATTGCTACCAGTTTGGTTAGCCCAATCAATATGTAGATTAAAGTCACCCATGATAACTGCTGTACCTTTATTGCATGCATCCCTAATTTCTTGTTTGATGCTGTCTCCAACCTTACTACGACTGTTTGGTGGTCTGTACACAACTCCCACTAGCGTTTTCTGCCCCTTGGTATTCCGCAGCTCCTCCCATACCGATTCCACATCATGCAAGAAAATGTCCTTTTTTACTATTGCATTAATTTCTTCCTTAACCAGCAATGCCACCCCGCCTCCTTTTCCTTTCTGTCTATCCTTCCTAAATGTTGAATACCCCTGGATGTTGAGTTCCCAGCCTTGGTCACCCTGGAGCCATGTCTCCGTGATGCCAATTACATCATACCCGTTAACTGCTATCTGCACAGTTAATTCGTCCACCTTATTACGAATACTCCTCGCATTGAGGCACAGAGCCTTCAGGTGTGTCTTATTGTCCCTTTAGAATTTTGCTGCAATGTGGCCCTTTTTGCTTTTTGCCTTAGATTTCTCTGCCCTCCACTTTTACTTCTCTTCTTTCTATCTTTTCCTTCTGCCCCCGTTCTACTTCCCTCTGTCTCCCTGCATAGGTTCCCATCCCTCTGCCATATTAGTTTAACTCCTCCCCAACAGCACTAGCAAACACTTCCCCTAGGACATTGGTTCCGGTCCTGCCCAGGTGCAGACTGTCCGGTTTGTACTGGTCTCACCTCCCCCAGAACCAGTTCCAGTGTCCCAGGAATTTGAATCCCTCCCTGCTGCACCACTCCTTAGCCACATATTCATCTGAACTATCCTGCGATTCCTACTCTGACTAGCACGTGGCACTGGTAGCAATCCTGAGATTACTACTTTTGAGGTCCTACTTTTTAATTTAGCTCCTCACTCCCTAAATTCATCTTGTAGGACCTCATCCCTTTTTTTATCTATATCGTTGGTACCTATATGCACCACGACAACTGGCTGTTCACCCTCCCTTTTCAGAATGCCCTGCACCCGCTCCGAGACATCCTTGGCCCTTGCACCAGGGAGCTGGAGTCTCGGTTGCGGCCGCAGAAGCGTCTATCTATTCCCCTTACAATTGAATCCCCTATCACTAAAGCTCTCCCACTCTTTTTTTCTGCCCTCCTGTGCAGCAGAGCCACCCACGGTGCCATGAACTTGGCTGCTGCTGCCCTCCTCTGATGAGTCATCCCCCTCAACAGTACCCAAAGCGGTGTATCTGTTTTGCCAGGGGATGACCGTAGGGGACCCCTGCACTACCTTCCTTGCACTGCTCTTCCTGTTGGTCATTCATTCCCTATCTGGCTGTGTACCCTTTTCCTGCGGAAAGACCAACTCCCTAAACGTGCTATTCATGTCAACCTCAGCATCGTGGATGCTCCAGAGTGAATCCACTCACAGCTTCAACACCACAATGCGGTCCGTCAGGAGCTGCAGCCGGACACACTTCCCGCACATGTAGTTGTCAGAGACACTGGAAGCGTCCCTGACTTCCCACATAGTACAGGAGGAGCATAACACGTGTTCGAGCTCCCCTGCCATGACTTAACCCCTAGATAAACTTAATTTGCCAACAACAATGCTAAAGGTTACTTACTGATAAAGAAAAGAAAAAGAAAAACTACTTACCAATCACCAGCCAATCACTTATCCCTTGGCTGTGACGTCACCTTGCGGTTTCTTTCTACTTCTTTTTTGCCTTCTCTCCCTGCTGCAGCTGCACCAGCTGGCCTCCCGACGTCCCCAGACTCCCTGCTGCTCGCACTCCCGCCTCTCCGACGTCTTCTTAAAGCCTATCACTCTCCTTCTCACTATTCACTATACTTCCAAGTTTTGTGTCCTCTTCAAATTTTGAAATTGTACCCTGTACACCCAAATCATTAATATATATCAAGAAAAGCAGTGGTCCTAGAACCGACCCCTGGGGAATGTCACTCTATGCCTTCCTCCAGTCCAAAAAAACAACTGTTCACCACTACTCTCTTTTTCCTATCACCTAGCCAATTCCGTATCCATGCTGCCACTATCCCTTTTATTCCATGGGCTTCAACTTTGCTGGCAAGCCTATTACGTGGCATTTTTTCGAATGCCTTTTGGAAATCCATGTACACCAGCAATTGTCAACCGCATTACCCTCATCAACCCTCTCTTACCTCATCAAAAAACTCGATCAAGTTGTCAGGAGGTAAAATAATGGCTGACAGGTTTTTCTTCACCCCCCCCCCCCCCACCCCAAAAAAAAAAATCACTTGTGAAAGGAATAAATAATCCCCTTCCCAATGCCTTTTTTCTTATTTGTTCTACCCTTTATTCTTTTTTAAGCTTGCTAAATTCTACCACTTAGTTTATGTAGTGGTGCCACAGAAGCTTACATGACTGCTCTACAGCAGAAACTTATTCAAAAAAATGTTGGTGAATTTATGTGCTAAAAGTGAGACGAGGTAGGGAATTCTACTTTTGGAACTCCCAAATTATGTCCAACATGGCTAAGTTGTAAAGTACACTACTGTAACTGGATGTCTTAAACCTCAAGAGATGTAGTCACTGTTGTAAGTAGAAAACACCACAGACCTATGCAGGGAGACAGAGGGGAATAAAATAGAGACAGAAGCAAAAGATAGAAAGGAGAATAGTAAAAGTGGAGGGCAGAGAAACCCAAGGCAAAAAACAAAAAGAGCCACTTTACAGCAGAATTCTAAAGGGTCAAAGTGTGTTTAAAAAGTCAAGCCTAAAGGCTCTGTGCCTCAATGCGCGGAGTATTCGGAATAAGGTGGACGAATTAACTGCGCAGACAGCAGTTAACGGGTATGATGTGATTGGCATCACGGAGACATGGCTCCAGGGTGACCAAGGCTGGGAACTCAACATCCAGGGTTATTCAACATTTAGGAAGGATAGACAGAAAGGAAAAGGAGATGGGGTGACGTTGCTGGTTAAAGAGGAAATTAATGCAATTGTAAGGAAGCACATTAGCTTGGATGATGTGGAATCGGTATGGGTGGAGCTACAGAATACCAAAGGGCAGAAAACGCTAGTGAGAGTTGTGTACAGACCACCACATAGTAGTAGTGAGGTTGCGGACAGCATCAAACAACAAATAAAGGAATGTGTGCAATAAAGGTATAGCAGTAATCATGGGTGACTTTAATCTACATATTGATTGGGCTAACCTAACTGGTAGCAATGCGGTGGAGGATGGATTTCTAGACTAATATGTTGAGGAACCAACCAGAGAGCTGGCCATCCTAGACTGGGTGATGTGTAATGAGAAGGGACTAATTAGCAAGGCCTCTTGGGGAAGAGTGACCATAATATGGTAGAATTCTTTATTAAGATGGAGAGTGACACAGTTAATTCAGAAACTAGGGTCCTGAACTTAAGGAAAGGTAACTTTGATGGTATGAGGCGCGAATTGGCTAGATTAGACTGGCAAATGATACTTAAAGGGTTGACGGTGCATAGGCAATGGCAAACCTTTAAAGATCATATGGACGAACTTCAACAATTGTACATCCCTGTCTGGAGTAAAAATAAAATGGTGAAGATGGCTCAACCGTGGCTAACAAGGAAAATTAAAGATAGTGTTAAATCCAAGGAAGGGGCATACAAATTTGCCAGAAAAAGTAGCAAACCAGAGGACTGGAAGAAATTTAGAATACAGCAGAGGAGGACAAAGGGTGTAATTAAGAGGGGGGGAAAAGTATGAGAGGAAGCTTGCCGGAAACACAAAAACTGACTGCAAAAGCTTCTATAGGTATGTGAAGAGAAAAAGATTAGTGAAGACGAGCGTTGGTCCCTTGCAGTCGGATTCGGGTGAATTTATAATGGGGAACAAAGAAATGGCAGCCGAATTGAACAAGTACTTTGGTTCTGTCTTCACAAAGGAAGACACAAATAACCTTCCCGATGTACTCAGAGTCCGAAGGACTAGTGAGAAGGAGGAACTGAAGGATATCCTTATTAGGCGGGAAATTGACGGGGTTGAATGCTGATAAATCCCCAGGGCCTGATAGTCTACATCCCAGAGTACTTAAGGAAGTGGCCCTAGAAATAGTAGATGCATTGGTGATAATTTTCCAACAGTCTATCGACTCTGGATCAGCTCCTATGGACTGGAAGGTTGCTAATGTAACACCACTTTTTAAAAAAAGGAGGGAGAGAGAAAACAGACCAGTTAGCCTGACATCGGTGATGAGGAAAATGTTGGAATCGATCATTAAGGATGAAATACAGCGCATTTGGAGAGCAGTGATAGGATTGGTCCAAGTCAGCGTGAATTTATGAAAGGGAAATCATGCTTAACAAATTTTCTGGAATTTTTTGAGGATGTAACGAGTAGGGTGGACAAGAGAGAATCAGTGGATGTGGTGTATTTGGACTTTCAAAAGGCTTTTGACAAGGTCCCACACAAGAGATTGGTGTGCAAAATCAAAGCACATGGTATTGGGGGTAATGTACTGACATGGATAGAAAACTGGTTGGCAGACAGGAAGCAGAGAGTCGGGATTAACGGGTCCTTTTCAGAATGGCAGGCAGTGACTAGTGGAGTGCCGCAGGGCTCAGTGCTGGGACCCCAGCTCTTTACAATATATATTAATGATTTAGATGATGGAATTGAGTGTAATATCTCCAAGTTTGCAGATGACACCAAACTTGGTGGCGGTGTGATCTGTGAGGAGGACACTAAGTGGCTGCAGGGTGACTTGGACAGGTTAGGCAAGTGGGCAAATACATGGCAGATGCAGTATAATGTGGATAAATGTGAGGTTATCCACTTTGGGGCAAAAACACGAAGGCAGAATATTATCTGAATGACGGAAGATTAGGAAAAGGGGAGGTGCAGCGAGACCTGGTTGTCATGGTTCATCAGTTATTGAAAGTTGGCATGCAGGTACAGCAGGCGGTGAAGAAGGCAAATGGTATGTTGGCCTTCATAGCAAGGGGATTTGAGCAGGGAAGTCTTGCTGCAGTTGTACAGGGCCTTGGTGAGGCCCCATCTGGAATATTGTGTTCAGTTTTGGTCGTCTAATCTGAGGAAGGACGTTCTGGCTATTAAGGGAGTGCAGCGAAGGTTCACCAGACTGATTCCAGGGATGGCATATGAGAAGAGACTGGATCAAACTGGGCCTTTATTCATTGGAGTTTAGAAAGATGAGAGGGGATCTCATCGAAACATAAGATTCTGACTGGACTAGACAGGCGAGATGCGGGAAGAATGTTCCCGATGTTGGGGAAGTCCAGAACCAGGGGACACAGTCTTACGATAAGAGGCAGGCCGTTTAGGACTGAGATGAGGAGAAACTGCTTCACTTGGAGAGTTGTTAACCTGTGGAATTCCCTGCCGCAGAGAGTTGTTGATGCCAGTTCATTGGATATATTCAAGAGGGAGTTAGATATGGCCCTTAAGGTTAAGGGGATCAAGGGGTATGGAGAGAAAGCAGGAAAGGGGTACTGAAGGAATGATCAGCCATGATCTTATCGAATGGCGGTGCAGGCTCAAAAGGCCGAATGGCCTACTCCACCTATTTTCTATGTTTCTATGATAGTTGTGCACACAAGGTCCCACAAACAACAATGAGATAATGACCAAACAATCTGTTTTAGTGATATTGGTTGAGGGTTAAATATTGGCATAGATGCGATAGCGATCTCCCTACTCTTCTTTGCATAGTGCAATGGGATCGTTTACGTCCATATGAGAGGGCAGACCTCAGTTCATTGTCTCATCTGAAAGATAGCACTTCCAATAGTGTAGCACTCGCTCAGTACTCAAGTTAAATTATCTGCTCAAGTTTGTTGCCGACCTGAGACGTCTCGCTTGGGCCGTGTAAGTTTGGAACCACGTTGGAAGACATGCTGCGTGACGTCTTTGTAATAGGCATAAACCACGAGGTGATCCTGCGGAAGCTGCTGGCTGCAGAGACGCTGGATCTGAGCAGGGCCATCACGATCGCCCAGGCTTGCCTGACCACAGTCGATAGTACAAACAGCTATCCTCGCAGAGTCGGAACTCCACGGCAAGAACTGTGCACCAGATTGTGTCGTCGGTTGACAGAGCTGCACCTGGCAGGGCCTACCCAACTGTGTTGCAAAACCTGTAGCTGCTCGAAGTCCGCCGTTGGGCACGAATCCGATTTCACCCTGTTGGCGTTGTGGGGGCAATCATTGGCCTCATCAGTGCCGTTTCGGACAGTATATTTATAGAGGCTGTGCGAAAATGGGGCATCTTCAGCAGATGTGTCCGCAGCTCAGCCAGCGTGCTGCGACACGCCACGTGGATGATGATGACCGATCCGGAGCGGATCCGGCAATACAACCCGAGATACCCAAGGGGGAAGTGTATAGTGTACATTCGTTCCTGACAAAGAGCCAACCGATAATGATTGAAGTAAAATTGAACGGCGTGCCGGTATCTATGGAATTAGACACGGGTGTGAGTCAGTTAATTATGAGCCAGAGGACTTTGGAAAAGCTGTGGGACACCAAGGCCGTGAAACCCAAGCTGAGTCCAGTAAATGCAAAATTGCATATCTGCACCAAAGAGCTCATACCAGTGATTGGCAGTGCAGCAGTCGAGGTGTCGTACGATGGGGCGGTTCATGATCTGTCGCTGTGGATCGTTCCAGGCAATGGTCCAACACTGTTCGGCAGAAGTTGGCTTGAAAAAATAAAGTGGAACTGGAATGATATTAAAGCTTTGTCATCGGTGAATGACGCTTCGTGTGCTCAAGTGCTGAGCAAATTTCCCTCGCTGTTTGAACCGGGCATCGGCAACATCACGGGAGCCAAGGTGCAGATCCATCTGGACTCCGATGCAAGACCTGTCCATCACAAAGCCTGGGCGGTCCCGTACATGATGAGGGAGAAGGTCGAAATCGAACTGGACAGACTCCAACGTGAAGTGGTCATTTCACCGGTTGAATTAAACGAATGAGCTAGTCCCATTGCTCCTGTGCTGAAGAGTGATGACACTGTCAGGATTTGTGGAGTTTACAAGGTTACGATCAATCAAGTTTCGAAACAGGATCAGTACCCGTTAACAAAGGCTGATGACCTGTTTGCAACGCTCGCCAGGGGAAAGTCGTTCACCAAATTGGATCCAAGGTCGGCCTATATGTCACAGGGGCTTGTCGAATCATCGAAGAAACTTACGCGCATCAATATGCATAAAGGGCTGTTCATTTACAACAGGTGTCCTTTTGTAATTTGCTCGGCTGCAGCCATATTTCAGAGAAACATGGAAGCTTTCTTGATATACAAGGGCTGCACATGTATATCTGTGGCCCAATGACCTCCGACGGCCACTCCTCCTGGTGGCAGGTAAACCCAGGCATACATACATAACATCATTCCCCCCCAAGATCTTGGTAACAGTTCTATTTACAAATTGAGACGGTCCGGGGCGTTACGCTCCCTAGTTGATCGTCTCAGTTCAATTCCAAATCTGGGTGAGCTCTCCGAGTCATTCGTGACTCGAGGCTGGGTAGCCGATTTAATGGGAGTGGCAGTGTGCATGTTGGGGATTGGAGGTTCAGATTCATTGACAACAGCAGGGTCTTTTGATGGCTGAATATGAATCGGTTGGTCATTGATGGTGCCTTCTTCAAGCTGTTCCGGTTCGTCTGTGTGCCGCAATTTCGTCTGGTCAATGTGCCTCCTGCATGTTTTCCCATTAGTGAGCCTGATGATAAGTACCCTGTTACCCTCTTTGGCAGTAACGGTGCCAGTGACCTTGACCATAATTTGTCAGATCGTGTGTCAAATTTTTAAAATGTGGATGTTTAAGATTGCTAGAAAATCAGTGGGCACTTGTATATCTATTTTGTTTACGTCTTATTTTCTGATACATGTGTTAGTGTCATTTAATTTTAAACAAATATTTTGAAGATATGTTTAGGATATGCATAAAGACCGAAGCCACAATATTCGGCATCTTTGCATAGGTAGTTAAGGCCGGTTTGGGAAGAAAATGGCATCCATCTCGTTTCTGTCCACTTCCGGCACGGCCCAGTTCAACATCTTAGTGAGGGTGATAGTGCGGGCAGGACAAGTGTGTGCCGGCAGTATGCAAAGTAGGCAGAACATGATGTTGGTCAGCATGTAACGCTGATTTGACGCACGATCTACAATTTTGGACATTGCTGCTCCAATCAATGTCCTCTTCTATAATTGCACAGCTGAACATGCATTCAGCTGCATGAGGGTCCCCACCAACGGCGCTATTTAAAGGGATACATCCAACTTGCAGGTACGTTGATTATTTCTCTTGTACTGGCTCTTGCAGAGTTTGTGTGAATACTGGGTTGCTTAAAGACTTTTATAAAGTTGTTAAAGTGTGCAGGGAGTGGGACGTTGGGAAGGCGTTGGGTATAACTGGAAGCCCTCTGAATAGGCCACTTGCTCCCAGTCATGAGGCCTCTACTTGCAGTGGACGTTCTGTACTTTAGAAGAAAGGACTTAATTGCCTTCACTCTAAACAGAGAGAAGCAGGAGAAGCGTGCATGTGGCTTTGCCAGGATATTGGGCTTCCCAATCATGCAGGGCGCCATCAGCTGTACACATGTGTCTTGATGGATGCTCCACGTCAATGCTGAGATATATCGTAACTGCAAAGGGTATCACTCACTTAATGTGCATTTGGTGTGCGACCACGCCCAACACATCGTGATGGTGAATACCCGGTATCCTGGCAGGAGTCATGGTGCCAGTTTTCTGTGCCAACAATCTTCCAGACACCATGTCAAACCTGAAGGTGGCTGCACGGCGACAAGGGCTGTCCGCTCTACACCTGGTTGATGACTCCCCTATGCAACTTCTCCACTCATGGCCAGCAGTAATATAATGAGAGCCATGCCGCCATGAGGAACATCATCGAGTAGACTGTTGGGCTGCTCATTCAACAGTTCTGCTGTCTTGACCGCTCAAGAGGAGCTCAATGGAGCAGGTGTCCGAATTCGTGGTGGTCTACTGCATCCTCCACAACTTGGCCTTCATGAGGGCGCAGCCCTTGTCACCACGGGTTCCGCGACTGCCTCGGGAGGAGAAAGGGAGGATGCCTGTTCCGGACAGGCTGACCGTGAGCATCATCGGACTCCGGTTCCCCTAAATTAAACCCCAGATCCCTGTTTCTCAACACTTCCCCACCTTACCATCCCTCTGCCACAGAGCATCACAGCGACCTCTTGGTCATAATGCTGAAATGAAAGCCACCATAAAACAAACATTCTAAACCCAATTTATAAATCATGAATTCCAAAACTACTAAACAAAGTCAACTAATCACTCTTGTGCATTCTTTTAGTGCCTGTCTTTGTGTGCATTTGTCTGTCCTAGTGCTCCTCTGAAATGGCTGCAGCATGACCGCTGGAAGGCTGCTGACTTTCCACGGGAGAGACTGCTGATGGCCTTGCAGGACGACCTCGAGCAGCTCTGGGCCTAGAAGGCCCGACTGTAAACTGCACCACCATTGCATGGGTTGCGGCTGGCTAGCTGACAGGCAACAGCAAGGGCATTGGCCAAGTGGCAGTTGGTGGAAGTAGGAATGCTGAGAGGCCAGCAGGTTCGAGCTCCATGGAGCCACTGACACTCCCCCGGGCACCACCTCAGCAATTCTAGTAATCTGTTGGAGGACATATTGCTGGACTGCTGTGAGACCCTGCAAGCCCCTATCCACACTTGTAAAGGCAGCCACGATGGCAGCAGTCTGAGCTTGTGTGGCAGCAAGCTGAGCCTGTATGACTGAATTCTGACCTTACACTGCAGCACTCACAGATGTTGGGTCGCTTCCGCTTATGCTACAATGGAGGCTGAGACATTGCCCATCACACCCTGAATCATGGTTGCATCCACTTCCATCCTGGAAATCATGGGCTCCAAGCTCTGCGCAAAGCCCTGTGCAAGATTGGAGCCGGATTCCTCCATTCTCCTTGACAGTGACAAGAGGCTCTCTGTCAGTCCTGCCGTTGCAACAAGCAGTTTTGTGTGCATGCCCATCATTATTCTTCTGAAAGCTGTCTCATCGAAGTCCTCATCTGAGTCCTCTGCAGCAGAACTCATGTGCGACCTCATCCTCTGGAGAGCTAGCACCTCTGGTACCCTTTCCCCTGCCCTGGCTGCAGCCCACTCGAATAACAAGCAAGTGAAAATGGAGATGATTCTTATGGAATCGAAGTTGAAATCATTATTTTATGATGGTCAATCTTGATATAACAATCTCAGTTGTGTGTGTTTGGGGGAGGGAATAAAAGCTGTGAATTAGTAACATTACAAGTTAAAACTAGTTTTATTGCATTTAAATCAAAATAAATAAACTTGCTCAAATGTTTCTAAATAACATGTAAAACCTCACTGCTCTGCATTTTAAATTCAAGTCTGAAACAGCTAACTAGGATAACCCATTAAGAAATTTCCTCATTCTAACAAATTACTTACACGCTTTATAACTTTTTAAAAGCTCACCCTTGCTTCATTACTTATCCTCATGTCATATTCCTCCTTCTTCAAGTAATTGCAGGTGTTGAATGATCCTGAGAGCGAGCTCAATTAGGCAAAGAGCTAAGAAGGCCCATTCAGCCCATCATAGCCATCCATCTGCTGCTGAAACCCTCATCCATAGCTTTGCCTCTAGACCTGACTATTATAATGCATTCCTGGCAGGCCTCCCACCTTCTGCCCTCCATTAACTTGAGGTCATCCAAAACTCTGCTGTCCGTGCCCTAACTCGCACCATGTCCCAGTCACCCATTATCTCTGTGCTCACTGACCTACATTGGCTCCCGCTTAATGCCTCGATTTTAAAATTCTCATCATTGTTTTTAAACCCTTCCATGGCCTCGCCCCTCCCTATATCTGTAATCTCCTCCAGCCCTTTAAGCTCTGCGGCTGTGCAGCGCTCTGAACTTCCTGCACAGCGCTCTGAACTTCCTGCGCAGCTGGCTCACCGGCTTTTGAATGGGCCACGCAGCCCCTTAATGGGAGTGCTGCACTGTCAGCACTGCCGTCTTTCGGATGAAATGTTAAATCGAGGCCCCATCTGCACTCTGAGCTGGACGTAAAAGATCCCATGGCATTATTTAAGAGAAAAGCAGGGGAGTTATCCCTGGTGTCCTGGCCAATATTTATCCCTCACTCAACATCACTAAAACAGTATCTGGTCATCATCACATTGCTGTTTGTGGGAGCTTGCTATGTGCAACTTGGTTGCTGCATTTCCTACCTTACAACAGTGACTATACTTTAAAAGTACTTCTTTGGCTGTGAAGCACGTTGGGACGTCTGGTGGTTGTAAAAGCTATATAAATGCAAGTCCTTCTTTCTTTTGTTCTTATGTGCGTGGTGATTCACCACATGCAGATCCTGCCTCAAAAGAATAATAGAAATTTACAGCACGGAGTTGGTCTTACCGCAGGAGAAGGGTCCACAGCCAGATAGGGAATGGAAGACCAACAGGAAGAGCAGTGCAAGAAAGATAGTGCAGGAGTCCCCTGTGGTCATCCCCCTGCAAAACAGATACACTGCTTTGAGTACTGTTGGGGAGGATGACTCATCAGGGGAGGGCAGCAGCAGCCAAGTTCATGGCACCGTAGGTGGCTCTGCTGCAAAGGAGGGCAGGAAAAAGAGTGGGAGCGCGATAGTGATAGGGGATTCGATGGTGAGGGGAATAGATAGGCGTTTCTGCGGACGCAACCGAGACTCCAGGATGGTATGTTGCCTCCCTGGTGCAAGGGTCAAGGATGTCTCGGAGCGGGTGCAGGACATTCTGAAATGGGAGGGAGAACAGCCAGTTGTCGTGGTGCACATTGGTACCAACGACATAGGTAAAAAAAGGGATGAGGTCCTACGAAAAGAATTTAAGGAGCTAGGAGCTAAATTAAAAAGTAGGACCTCAAAAGTAGTAATCTCGGGATTGCTACCAGTGCCACGTGCTAGTCAGAATAGGAATCGCAGGATAGCACAGATGAATACATGGCTTGAGCAGTGGTGCAGCAGGGAGGGATTCAAATTCTTGGGGCATTGGAACCGGTTCTGGGGGAGGTGGGACCAGTACAAACCGGACGGTCTGCACCTGGGCAGGTCCGGAACCAATGTCCTAGGGGGAGTGTTTGCTAGTGCTGTTGGGGAGGAGTTAAACTAATATTGCAGGGGGATGGGAACCTATACAGGGAGACAGAGGGAGACAAAAAGGAGGCAAAAGCAAAAGACAGAAAGGAGATGAGGAAAAGTGGAGGGCAGAGAAACCCAAGGCAAAGAACAAAAAGGGCCACTGTACAGCAAAATTCTAAAAGGACAAAGGGTGTTAAAAAAGCAAGCCTGAAGGCTTTGTGTCTTAATGCAAGGAGTATCCGCAATAAGGTGGATGAATTAATTGTGCAAATAGATGTTAACAAATATGATGTGATTGGGATTACGGAGACGTGGCTCCAGGATGATCAGGGCTGGGAACTCAACATCCAGGGGTATTCAACATTCAGGAAGGATAGAATAAAAGGAAAAGGAGGTGGGGTAGCATTGCTGGTTAAAGAGGAGATTAATGCAATAGTTAAGAAAGACATTAGCTTGGATGATGTGGAATCTATATGGGTAGAGCTGCAGAACACTAAAGGGCAAAAATCGTTAGTGGGAGTTGTGTACAGACCTCCAAACAGTAGTAGTGATGTTGGGGAGGGCATCAAACAGGAAATTAAGAGTGCATGCAATAGGGGTGCAGCAGTTATAATGGGTGACTTTAATATGCACATAGATTGGGCTAACCAAACTGGAAGCAATACGGTGGAGGAGGATTTCCTGGAATGCATAAGGGATGGTTTTCTAGACCAATATGTCGAGGAACCAACTAGGGGGGAGGCCATCTTAGACTGGGTGTTGTGTAATGAGAGAGGATTAATTAGCAATCTCATTGTGCGAGGCCCCTTGGGGAAGAGTGACCATAATATGGTGGAATTCTGCATTAGGATGGAGAATGAAACAGTTAATTCAGAGACCATGGTCCAGAACTTAAAGAAAGGTAACTTTGAAGGTATGAGGCATGAATTGGCTAAGATAGATTGGCTAATGATACTTAAGGGGTTGACTGTGGATGGGCAATGGCAGACATTTAGAGAACGCATGGATGAATTACAACAATTGTACATTCCTGTCTGGCGTAAAAATAAAAAAGGGAAGGTGGCTCAACCGTGGCTATCTAGGGAAATCAGGGATAGTATTAAAGCCAAGGAAGTGGCATACAAATTGGCCAGAAATAGCAGCGAACCTGGGGACTGGGAGAAATTTAGAACTCAGCAGAGGAGGACAAAGGGTTTGATTAGGGTAGGGAAAATGGAGTACGAGAAGAAGCTTGCAGGGAACATTAAGGCGGATTGCAAAAGTTTCTATAGGTATGTAAAGAGAAAGAGGTTAGTAAAGACAAACGTAGGTCCCCTGCAGTCAGAATCAGGGGAAGTCATAACGGGGAACAAAGAAATGGCAGACCAATTGAACAAGTACTTTGGTTCAGTATTCACTAAAGAGGACACAAACAACCTTCCGGATATAAAAGTGGTCAGAGGGTCTATTAAGGAGGAGGAACTGAGGGAAATCTTTATTAGTCGGGAAATTGTGTTGGGGAAATTGATGGGATTGAAGGCCGATAAATCTCCAGGGCCTGATGGACTGCATCCCAGAGTACTTAAGGAGGTGGCCTTGGAAATAGCGGATGCATTGACAGTCATTTTCCAACATTCCATTGACTCTGGATCAGTTCCTATCGAGTGGAGGGTAGCCAATGTAACCCCACTTTTTAAAAAAGGAGGGAGAGAGAAAGCAGGGAATTATAGACCGGTCAGCCTGACCTCAGTAGTGGGTAAAATGATGGAATCAATTATTAAGGATGTCATAGCAGCGCATTTGGAAAATGGTGACATGATAGGTCCAAGTCAGCATGGATTTGTAAAAGGGAGATCATGCTTGACAAATCTTCTGGAATTTTTTGAGGATGTTTCCAATAAAGTGGACAAAGGAGTACCAGTTGATGTGGTATATTTGGACTTTCAGAAGGCTTTCGACAAGGTCCCACACAGGAGATTAATGTGCAAAGTTAAAGCACATGGGATTGGGGGTAGTGTGCTGACGTGGATTGAGAACTGGTTGTCAGACAGGAAGCAAAGAGTAGGAGTAAATGGGTACTTTTCGGAATGGCAGGCAGTGACTAGTGGGGTACCGCAGGGTTCTGTGCTGGGGCCCCAGCTGTTTACATTGTACATTAATGATTTAGACGAGGGGATTAAATGTAGTATCTCCAAATTTGCGGATGACACTAAGTTGGGTGGCAGTGTGAGCTGCGAGGAGGATGCTATGAGGCTACAGAGTGACTTGGATAGATTAGGTGAGTGGGCAAATGCGTGGCAGATGAAGTATAATGTGGATAAATGTGAGGTTATCCACTTTGGTGGTAAAAACAGAGAGACAGACTATTATCTGAATGGTGACAGATTAGGAAAAGGGAAGGTGCAACGAGACCTGGGTGTCATGGTACATCAGTCATTGAAGGTTGGCATGCAGGTACAGCAGGCGGTTAAGAAAGCAAATGGCATGTTGGCCTTCATAGCGAGGGGATTTGAGTACAGGGGCAGGGAGGTGTTGCTACAGTTGTACAGGGCCTTGGTGAGGCCACACCTGGAGTATTGTGTACAGTTTTGGTCTCCTAACTTGAGGAAGGACATACTTGCTGTTGAGGGAGTGCAGCGAAGATTCACCAGACTGATTCCCGGGATGGTGGGACTGACCTATCAAGAAAGACTGAATCAACTGGGCTTGTATTCACTGGAGTTCAGAAGAGTGAGAGGGGACCTCATAGAAACGTTTAAAATTCTGACGGGTTTGGACAGGTTGGATGCAGGAAGAATGTTCCCAATGTTGGGGAAGTCCAGAACCAGGGGTCACAGTCTAAGGATAAGGGGTAAGCCATTTAGGACCGAGATAAGGAGAAACTTCTTCACCCAGAGAGTGGTGAACCTGTGGAATTCTCTACCACAGGAAGTAGTTGAGGCCAATTCACTAAATATATTCAAAAGGGAGTTAGATGAAGTCCTTACTACTCGGGGGATCAAGGGGTATGGCGTGAAAGCAGGAAGTGGGTACTGAAGTTTCATGTTCAGCCATGAACTCGTTGAATGGCGGTGCAGGCTAGAAGGGCTGAATGGCCTGCTCCTGCACCTATTTTCTATGTTTCTATGTTTTTCTATGGAAGGAGGCCATTTCAGCCCATCGTATCCGCGCCAGCCGACCAAGACCTATCCAGCCTAATTCCACTTTCCAGCTCTTGTAAGTTACGGCACTTTTAGTGCACATCCAATTATTTTTAAATGTGATGAAGCTTTCTGCTTCTACCACCCTTTCAGGCAGTGAGTTCCAGACCCCTACCACTCTCTGGGTAAAGAAAATTTACCTCATATTTTCTCTATACCTCCTCCCAATTACTTTAAATCTATGCCCCCTGGTTGTTGACCCCTCTGCCAAGGAAAACAGGTCCTTCCTATCTACACTATACCTCCTCCCAATTACTTTAAATCTATGCCCCTTGGTTGTTGACCCCTCTGTCAAGGGAAACAGGTCCTTCCTATCTACTCTATCCAGGCTACTCATAATTTTATACACCTCAATCAGGTCACCCCTCAGCCTCCTCTGTTCCAAAGAAAGAGACCCAGCATCTCCAATCTTTCCTCATAGCCAAAATTCTGCAGTCCAGGCAACATTCTCGTAAATCTCCTCTGCACCTTTCTAGTACAATCACATCTTTCCTGTAAGGGTGACCAGAACTTCACACGGTACTCCAGCTGTGGCCTATAACCAGTGTTTTATACAGTTCAAATATAATGTCCTTGCTCTTGTATTCCATGCCTCAACTAATAAAGGCAAGTATTCCATATGCCTTCTTAACCACCTTACTTACCTGTCCTGCTACCTTCAGGGATTTGTGGACCTGTACTCCAAGGTCCCTTTGTACCTCTACACTTTTCAGTGTCGTACCATTTAATGTGTATTCTCTTACCTTGTTAGACCTCCCCAAATGCATTACCTCACACTTATCTAGATTGAATTCCATTTGCCACCTGACCAGTGCATTGATATCATCCTGCAGTCCGCTTTCTTCTTCACTATCAACCACACAGTCTAATTTAATGTCATCAAACAACTTCTTAATCATTCCCCCAGCATTCAAGCCTAAGTCATTGATATATACTATGAAAAGCAAGGGACCTAGCACTGAGCCTTGTAGAACCCCACTGGATACAGCCTTCTAGTCACAAAAACACCCATCAGCCATTACCCTTTGCTTCCTGCCTCTGAGACAATTTTGGATCCAACTTGCCACTTGGCCCTGGATCCCATGGGCTTTTACTTTTGTGACCAGTCTGTGATGTGGGATCTTCTTATCAAAAGCTTTGCTAAAATCCGTATACACTACAGCATCGACCCTCCAGGTTACCTTCTCAAAAAATTCAATCAAGTTAGTCAGACATGACCTTCCCTTAACAAATACATGTGTCCTTGATTAATCCATGTCTTTCCAAATGAAGATTTATCCTGTCCCTCAGGATTTTTTCCAATAATTTCCCCACCACTGAGGTGAGGCTGACTGGCCTGTAATTACTCGGTCTGTCCCTTTCCCCCTTTTTAAACAAAGGTACAACATTAACTGTCCTCCCGCCCTCTGGCACCACACCTGGAGCCAGAGAGGACTGGAAAATTATGGTCAGAGCCTCTGCTATTTCCTCTTTTGCTTCTCTTAGCAGCCTGGGGTACATTTCATCTGGGCCTAGGGATTTCTCCACTTTCAAAGCTGTAGCCAAATTTGGTAGGAACTTCCCATAATAGTTCAAAAGACCCAAGAATGATCGAAGTTCAGTGACATTCCTGGGAGTGAGTGCATTTCTGATCGCATCCAATTTTTCCATGGTTGAATGTAAACTATCTCTGTACCCTAAGTACTCCACTGAGTTTTTAAATAACTCACACTTAGGAGCAGACACTCGTACTCTGTGTTTCTCTAGCCGTTTGAGAACTTCATTCAATATGTTATTAGGAATTTGCCTATTTGGTGCTGAAATTAGTATGTCATCCAAATAACATACTACCCCTTCAATACCTTGCAAAATCTGGTTCATCACCCCTTGGAATATGCCAGGGGCGGAAGACACTCCAAACGAATTGATATCGGCCTAGATGAGTATTTATAGTCAAACATGACTTGGACTCCTCATCTAGTTCAAGCTGCAAGTAGGCATTCGTAAGATTCAGTTTTGTGAAGATCTGACCACCTGTCAGTGTTGTGAACAAATCTATATTCGGCAATGTATTGGGGACATTACCCTCTAGAACCTGGTTTACAGTTACTTTATAATCACCACACAATCTTACCTTACCATCGGACTTGGGTACAACAACAATGGGTGTAGCACAATTACATCGATCAATTTTACAAATAATGTTCTCAGTCTCTAGTCTTTTGAGTTCTTGCTCAACTTTCTCCTTGAGTGCATATGGTACGGAACATGGCTTGTAGTAAACCGATCTAGCGTCCTCCTGTACCCTGACACTCGCCTTGAAGCCTTGGATCGGACTGCCCGTTTCGCAGAACACCTTCGGATACTTCGTGGTAACCTCATCCGTTGATGAAAATCTCACTTCCACACAGAAAATCTTACTTCAATCCAGCTTCAGTGATCTCAACCAATTTCTTCCTGGTAAGGCAGGCTTGTCTCCTTTCACAATTATTAGAGGCAAGTTCTGAAATTGATCTTTATATTTCACCGGTACGGTGATACGACCTACCACAGGAATTTTCTCTCCCGAGGAGCCTCGCAGCTCTATCTTGGATTTCTCCAGTTGGAAATCACGCAATTTGTTGAGGTACAGCGACTCCGGTACTACACTCATGGATGCACCCGTGTCAATTTCTATTGGTATCTTGTATCCTGCAATATCTTTATGGATTTTGATGCTTTCCGAATCGCTGTCCTTTAACCTCGTGCTCCTGATGATGTGCAACTCTAACATCTTGTCCTGTTGTTGTTCTTCCATGCTATGTAGTCTCTCGGGATTTCTACTCATAGCTTTGAACGCTGGTTTACCCTTCAGTTGGCATGCCTTCGCAAGATGCCCAGTCTTCCTGCAGAAGAAACACTCTGCCTTCACGTATGGACAACTTTGAGCAATGTGTTGTCCCAGGCACCTATAGCACGACTTCGACGCTCTGTTAGAATTTCCAGTTTCTGAGACTTTGGGCCCCCACTGACTTTTACTTTGAACCTGCAGATGATTTACCTCGGTTGACTGACGACCATTATTTAATTCTCGGGAATATTGTTCGGCCATGCCCATCGACCTCGCTGTCTGACAAGCAATCTCAAAAGTCAAGTCATCCGTCATCAATAACTTCCTTCTGATCGTATCATTTTTCACCCCACAAACCATACGATCCCGTAATGCTCGGTTTTCAAAGTTTCCAAAATTACAGTGCATCGATAGCTTTTTTAATGCTACGCTAAAATCAGCGATAATTTCATCAACCTTTTGATTCCGAATCCTGAAACGATAGCTTTCAGCAATTTCTAATGGTTTGGGGTTATAGTGCTGCTCCAGCTTCATTAAAATCTCTTTAAGCATTGTGTCCTTTGGCTCGTCAGGCACAAGCAGATTTACAAGGGTGTCGTACAATGCCGGACCTGCCGCCGATAAGAAGATCGCTTTCTTCCGTTACAACACAGCCCGGTTCTGGACTGCATTGTCTGGATCTTCAATTATGATATTTGCAGGGAAATACATTTCTAGCCGATCCACATACGCTTTAAAACGTTCCCGGTCGTGTCTTTCGTCCCCCAAATGTCTGATTACACCTACCATTTTAATCTCTAGTTGTTCACACCGTGTGCTGTATTTTACCTCGGATTTTTGTAGCTTTTTCCGAAGGCAGAAACTTCCAAAGTCTCTCTGTCGGCTGGCTGAATCCTTCACCGACAATATTTAAGCTTTAAATCATCCGAAAAATCTCATCTCGCCGCCAAATGTGATATCTTCACAGAGCACGGCACACACACAGCTTCCAACATGGCAGGCAGCTCTCTCGGAAATCTCCGGAATCTGCCTGGTTCTGTTTATATTATTAATCCTGCAGTTGCAGTACACAATATGTCCACATCCACAGTGTGGAGCTACAAACATTACAAGCTTATAGACATTACACAGGGGTCTCCCAATTTGTTAGCCCCATCTTTTTTCTTTAAGGGAACATACTTGCTCTGTACCCTCAGGATTTCCTTCTTGAATGCCTCCCACTACTCTTGACACTGATTTACCATCAAGTAGCCATTTCCAGTCGCATCTCAGCTCAGCAAAATTGGCTTTACGCCAATTGAGAACTTTTTTTCCTGGTCCACCTTTGTCTTTTTGCACAACTACCCTAAATCTTACTGAATTATGGTCACTAGCACCAAAATGCTCTCCCACTGAGATCCCTTCCGTCTGCTTCTCTTCATTCCCCAAAACCAAGTCCAGAACTGCCCTCTCCCTTGTTGGACATCTTACAGACTGGCTAAAGAAGTTCTCCTGAATGCATTTTAGGAATTCCGCACCCTCTGTACCATTCACACTACTTTTTTCCCAGTTAATATTAGGATAGTTGAAATCCCTCACTAATATAGCTCTATAGTTTTTGCACTTCACAGCAATTTGCCCACATATTTATTCTTCTATCTCCCTCTGACTGTTTGCGGGGCTATAGTACTCTCCTGTTTTGTTCTTCAATTCAACCCATATGGCCTCGTTTGATGACTCCTCTAACATAACATTCGTTCTCACAGCTGTAATTGTTTCTTTAATCTATACTGCGACCCCCCCTCCTTTTTTTACCCCCTCCCTATCTCGTCTAAAAACCCTGTAACTAGGAATGTTGAGCTGCCATACCTGCTCTTCTTTCAGCCATGTCTCAGTAATAGCTATAATATCGTACTCCTAAGTCTTTATCTGTGCTCTCAGCTCATCTGCCTTATTCCCTATATTCCTTTCATTGAAGTATATACCATTTAGTGGTGCCAAACTCCCTTGTTGTCTGTTTTCCAGCCCTTGTTTCCTCTGTCTTCCAAAGTCACTTTCTACTTTTCTGCTGCCCAATTCCAGCTTTGCTTCTCTCCCCACTGAATCTATTCTCCGGTTCCCATCCCCCTGCAAGCTAGCTTAAACCCTCCCGTGAGGATACTGGTCCAAACTCTGTGAAGTGCAACCTGTCCGGCTTGTACAGGTCCCACCTCCCCCAGAAATGGTCCCAATGCCTCAGGAATCTAAAGCCCTCCCGCCTGCACCATCTCTCCAGCCATGCATTCATCTTCTCTATCTTCAATTTCTGTACTCAGGAGCACGTGGCACTGGCAGTAACCCGGAGATTACTACCTTTGAGGTCCTGCTTTTTAATCTCTCTCCTAGCTCCCTAACTGCCTGCAGGACCTCATCCCTCTTTCTACCTGTACTACCCTTTAAAGTTCGCACAGTGCCATTTTCTGAGCTGGTGCCTGCGAGTGTCAGATTGAATGGTGGTGTCTTTTTATCACTCTCCCCCTCTTGTTTTTCATGCACAGGCTGGGCTGGTTGAAGTTCTTTGGTATCGGAAAGGAGAAAGGCTCGAGTAAGGTTGTGGTGAGGCGATGGGGGAGGAGGGGGGTGGGTGGGGAACAAGCTGTGCACGCTTATACCATCAGTAGCTTGTAAGTGAGAAGAAATTCATAGAATCATAGAAGTTTACAGCACGGAAGGAGGCCATTTCGGCCCATCGTGTCCATGCCAGCCAACAAGAGGCTATCCAGCCTAATCCCACTTTACAACTCTTGGGATAAGGGTGAAATGGGATGTGAGAAGGAGGATTAGATATGAGCATACCACCATCATCAACGCTTTTACATACGAACATAAGAAATAGGAGCAGGAGTAGGCCACCTGGCCCCTCGAGCCTGCTCTGCCATTTAATAAGATCATGGCTCAGCTCCACTTCCCTGCCCGCTCCCTATAACCCTTTATTCCCTTATTGCTCAAAAATCTGTCTATCTCCGCCTTAAATATATTCAGTGACCCAGCCTCCACAGCTCTCTGGGGTAGAGAATTCCATAGATTTTACAACCCTCTGAGAGAAGAAATTCCTCCTCATCTCAGTTTTAAATGGGCAACCCCTTATTCTGTGACTATGTACCCTAGTTTTAGTTTCCCCCTAGGAGTGGAAATATCATCTCTGCATCCACCTTATCAAGCCCTCTCATTATCTTATATGTTTCGATAAGATCACCTCTGATTCTTCTGAACTCCAGTGAGTATAGGCCCAACCCACTCAACCTATCTTCATAAGTCAACCCCCTCATCTCCGGAATCAACCTAGTGAACCTTTTCTGAACAGCCTCCAATGCAAGTACATCCTTCCTTAAATACTGTACGCAGTACTCTAGGTGTGGCGTCACCAATACCCCGTACAGTTGTAACAGGACTTCCCTGCTTTTATACTCTTCCCCCTTGCAATAAAGGCCAACATTCCATTTGCCTTCCTGATCACTTGCTGTACCTGCATGTTAACTTTTTGTGTTTCATGCACAAGGACCCCCAGGTCCCTCTGTACGGCAGCACTTGCAGTTTTTCTCCATTTAAATTATAATTTGCTTTCTATTATTTCTGCTAAAGTGGATAACTTCACATTTTCCTACATTATGGGCCCAACTTTGCCCATCACTGGGCGCCGTTTTTTCAGCGCCCAATGAATATTTTGGTGCCAACACTTACTCCAAACCTTCCCCAGTGTTGGGGTTCCAGCGTCTACCACTGCGTCATTTTTTCACGTAAGGCAAACTTTCCCCATCTAAAACATTTTTTAAACCGGCGCACAGACCCTATAAACGCCATAAGAAAAACCTTTACCTGCAGTTAAAGAATCCACGCTGGCCCGCTGCTATCCCTGGCCAAGGGGGAGAGTGATAAAAAGACACCACCTTTCATTTAGTCTATAATGTAACTTAGCTTACAGTTTAAGATAAAATTTAAACTATAAACAGGTATAAATATAAAATAAATAAAAACTCACCCATACTGATGATCCCGCATTGAAAGAAGAATGATGGCAAAAAAAAAATTAAAATCCTTACCTTTTTCCATAGATGTCCTCACATCCCAAAATAATCCACAAAGTCCAAGGAAAATATTTAAAAGTTCGAAAAATGCATAATCACCATACAAATCCTCCTCTTCTTCTGGGATCCAGTGCAACCTTCTCCCCACTCTCCGCGACTGGAGCCCCCGGCTGAAGGTCCTCTTCCCACGAGGCCCACTGCTAGCCCAGGCCGAAGGTCTGCCCACAAAGGACAGTGCAAGACACTCCAGGCTCAAAGGCAAGCAGCAGTGATCTCTCATAAAGGTGGAACTTTAAATAAAAAAACATAATCCCACCACAAATATTTTAGGTTTTTCTGGAATGTTGGAATGTCTAAGTGGAAAATATATAATTTATATTAAATGTTACCACCATAAATTTGTTATGTCTCAAGGGAGTGTTGGGAGTGCTTAGGTGAACATCACATAATGGCTACTAAATATTCCTACCATCAATCTTTTACATTTTAAAGGAGTGTTGGCGTGCTTAGATAGACATAACCTTATGTTTATTAAATATTCCCACCACAAATCTTGAATGTTTAACTGGAGTCTGGGTGTGTTGGAGTGCTTAGGTGGACAATAAGACTAAGTTGTTCATGGATCCAGACTGGGTGAGGGTCACTGATATATGCACCATGGTACTTCATTGCATGCATCAGTGATCCAGAACAAGGCAGGATCCTGCCTAGTACTGGAACCTGCCCCTGTATCATTTAATCCAATAGGTTGCAAGGGTGATGCACTTTTTATATTTTCTGTCCAGTTATTCTGCAGCATTTATTAGTGCAGCATTAAAAAAATGAAGTGCAGGAGTCAGGTTAAAAGTCCAAAATTAAAATGTTTATTAAACTTTTGTACAGCACAGTTGTGATTAGCGTGACTTATGTTTAAATCTCCATCACTTTATTCAGAGCCGTGGCAAACTTTACAAACAATCAACGAAATCAACCAAAAAACAATTTTATTCTCTTCATTAACGCTGTGTGCCAATCCTGCCCCAGTAGATGCTGCCAACCCTGCGCGTGCCCATAGTTGCAGACTTCTGCTTCCTTGACCCCCGTACCCCCAGGTGTAGTCTGTTCCGTTTCCGGCACGGTGTTTCTTGATGCTGGGCTATGACAGGGACAACGCCAAAATGTGCAGTTGCGGAATGTTCGGGTCCCTCTTCGTCGTCAACCTCATCCTCAGGATCAACTCTTGAATTTGGTGTAGAGTGGAAAGTGCTCCTCGCATTAAGGACAGCCTGGGTGAGCTCCCCTATTGCCAATGCAACCACGTCCAACCGCCCCGAAAGTCTCCCCAACTCTGCCCTCACCCCACCAACGGCTTCCAGGAGCAATCGAGATTGCTTAATGTTCTCCCCGCTCATCCCCACAAGATATCCTAAGTTCTCAGAGTCCATTGTTTCTGGATCAGGTATGGAGTTCGCCCCCCCCCCCCCACCTATGACGTCTCGCAGGTGTGGCTTGCTGTGACACACTTGTACCCGCAGCCTCAGACATCACACCTAGAAAAGTCCTCTCGCTTGATTCGTTCATGAAAGGACTTGGAATCCTCGAGGGGTTCAGCATTTCCAAATCCAGGGCGACCATTTCGTGCTGCCCAATATTGTCCTGAGTTGGAATATCTGGCGTGCCGTTTTCTTGAACATTCTCGCCTTCAGGTGCACCTTCGGTCTCCTCCTGATACTCAACCTCTGCGAAACAAAAGATAGATGCTTGGTTAGCAGCATTGAGGAAGGAGAAGCGTAGGAAGCACATGCAGTACGTAACATTCAGCCAACCCAGACTCTGCAATTTGCAGGGCTTACCCGCTAATGGAAAACTGGGCCCAGCTTGCGCATTAATTGTTGGTCTTCTCTTGTGGCATTTAATCATTGACGCTATCCTCTGCTCCAGGGCTGTTAGTTGGAGCCTACTTGGCGGATTGTTCATAGTTGATCTGTGACACCATCTTCTGCAAAGATGCAAATGCAACTTTTTAAAGAGAGGGTCCTTGTGAACACACGCGTGCGCGCGCACACACGCACACGGATCACATTTACAGATGTTATTGCAGTGCATAAATATACATATATTTTAAAGCCCAAATAAATGTGTTTATCATATTACATACAGTCACTGCTTGTCCGAGGTCCTGCACACAGTTCTCGGGGTCATGGACATTCCATTAAACTCGACTGCGACCTGGTCCCAAACTTTTGCAAGTGCAGAGGGTTTAAGTTTATTTTTTCCAAAGTTCCCCTCATTCTCAACAACTCCCCTTCCACTCTCGATTAAGTCTACCAGACGCTCAATTTCATCCGCACAAAATCTCTTCGCCCTTATGGTTTCCCCTTCTCTGTCCCTGGCCCTTTTGCCTTCTCTGCGCTCTTCCATTGCAGCCATCTCGTGAACAAAGTTGGATTTCCTACCTACGAAACTACCTCTGCCACCAATGGATTCTCAATGGTGATCCACACAATCCCCACATGTGTGTTTTTTATACTTTGCATTGCGCATGTGCAGATGGGAGTTTTTTTTTGCATATGCGCAGTGCGATCACAGATTCGACTGGGCTAGAATTTTTTTTTCCCCTCACATGCGCTGTGCCGTTTCAGTGCACATTGGAGGCTCCGCCTTGCAGAGTCGAATCGGATAGCGCCAGCGCCAGAGGGTGCGCATATGGTGGAGAAAATACTACTTTAATTTTTCAGCGATGAGGGGCCTAAAAAAACGGGTATCCAGGTAAGTTAATGGCATTTTTTTTCTTTGGGGAAATTTTGGGCCTAAACTCCATCTGCCAAATTTTTGCTCACTCACTTAGCCTGTCAATGTCCTTTGCAGATATTTTGTGTCCTCCTCACAATTTGCTTTCCCACCCATCTTTATATCATCAGCAAACTTGGCTACATTACACTCGGTCCCTTCATCCAAGTCATTAATATGGATTGTAAATAGTTGAGGCCCCAGCACCGATCACTGCGGTATCTCACTAGTCACTGATTGCCAACCGGAAAATGACCCATTTTTCCCGACTCTGGTTCAGTGCAAACATCGGTTGGACAGTATCTCCCGGTGAATGGAGGAGCGATAGAGAAAGGTCCACAGCTGGAAGTAAACAGACATTGTAGACTGAGGAACCAACAGCAGGTGATCCAGCACAGGATTGTGAGAGCACCAACCAGAGAGAACCCTTCCAATTCACAGAGCTTCCATAGATCGACTGAGGAGAAAGTTTTGACAGAGGTTTCATCAGTGATCACTTCTGCCATCAGATTCATAACTTATTACTGGAATATCCCGAGCCAAAGGGACCCCGCACCGGCCCGCTTCTATCCCGGGGCGAAGGAACCCTGCACCAGCCTGCTTCTATTGAGGAGGATGGACCCCACCCGGGAGCGGAGGACGGACACAGCCCGGGAGCAGGGGAGAGAGCAGGTGATTCCAGCCCCAGTGTTCTGCCCTATAGTGCAGTCTTGTGACTTGGGCCTCCCGGCTGGGCCTCCTGCAGCGACTGTGAAACATTCTGCCCGAGGCCGGCATCGAACCAGCCGAAGGGACTCCTGGGCCGGCATCGAACCAGCCGAAGGGACTCCTGGGCCGGCATCGAACCAGCCGAAGGGACTCCGGGGCCGGCATTGAACCAGCCGAAGGGACTCCTGGGCCGGCATCGAACCAGCCGAAGGGACTCCAGGGCCGGCATCGAACCAGCCGAAGGGACTCCTGGGCCGGCATTGAACCAGCCGAAGGGACTCCGGGGCCGGCATTGAACCAGCCGAAGGGACTCCTGGGCCGGCATCGAACCAGCCGAAGGGACTCCAGGGCCGGCATCGAACCAGCCGAAGGGACTCCAGGGCCGGCATCGAACCAGCCGAAGGGACTCCTGGGCCGGTGCTGAACCAGCCGAAGGGACTCCTGGGCCGGTGCTGAATCAGCCGAAGGGACTCCTGGGCCGGTGCTGAACCAGACGAAGGGACTCCGGGGCCGGTGTTGAACCAGACGAAGGGACTCCAGGGCCGGTGCTGAACCAGACGAAGGGACTCCTGGGCCGGTGCTGAACCAGCCGAAGGGACTCCTGGGCCGGTGTTGAACCAGACGAAGGGACTCCTGGGCCGGTGTTGAACCAGACGAAGGGACTCCGGGGCCGGTGTTGAACCAGACGAAGGGACTCCAGGGCCGGTGCTAAACCAGACGAAGGGACTCCGGGGCCGGTGTTGAACCAGCCGAAGGGACTCCTGGGCCGGTGCTGAACCAGCCGAAGGGACTCCTGGGCCGGTGCTGAACCAGCCGAAGGGACTCCTGGGCCGGTGCTGAACCAGCCGAAGGGACTCCTGGGCCGGTGCTGAACCAGACGAAGGGACTCCGGGGCCGGTGTTGAACCAGACGAAGGGACTCCTGGGCCGGTGCTGAACCAGACGAAGGGACTCCGGGGCCGGTGTTGAACCAGACGAAGGGACTCCAGGGCCGGTGCTAAACCAGACGAAGGGACTCCGGGGCCGGTGTTGAACCAGCCGAAGGGACTCCTGGGCCGGTGCTGAACCAGCCGAAGGGACTCCTGGGCCGGTGCTGAACCAGACGAAGGGACTCCAGGGCCGGTGCTGAACCAGACGAAGGGACTCCGGGGCCGGTGTTGAACCAGACGAAGGGACTCCGGGGCCGGTGTTGAACCAGACGAAGGGACTCCGGGGCCGGTGCTGAACCAGACGAAGGGACTCCGGGGCCGGTGTTGAGCCGGCCGAAGGGACTCCTGGGCCGGTGCTGAACCGGCCAAAGTGACTCCGGGGCCGGTGCTGAACCAGACAAAGGGACTCCAGGGCCGGTGCTGAACCAGACGAAGGGACTCCGGGGCCGGTGTTGAACCAGACGAAGGGACTCCAGGGCCGGTGCTGAACCCCAGACGAAGGGACTCCAGGGCCGGTGTTGAACCAGACGAAGGGACTCCGGGGCCGGTGCTGAACCAGACGAAGGGACTCCAGGGCCGGTGCTGAACCCCAGACGAAGGGACTCCAGGGCCGGTGTTGAACCAGACGAAGGGACTCCGGGGCCGGTGCTGAACCAGACGAAGGGACTCCGGGGCCGGTGTTGAGCCGGCCGAAGGGACTCCTGGGCCGGTGCTGAACCGGCCAAAGTGACTCCGGGGCCACGTCGAACTGGTCGAAGGGACACAATTTTTTTTTTTTACTTTTAATCAACTTTTAAATTTTTTAAACAATTCGGAAAAACTTTTACATTTTTAATCAACTTGGACAACTTTCGTTTCCGTTTTTTCTAACTTTTTAAATAACTTGATTTACATTTTAGACTTTTATCAATTTTATCTGTTAAACTTTCAGTCAACCTGTGTAACTTTTTAAAAACATAATTCGGAAATACTTTTAAGCTCTTAAACTTTTAAAACAACTTGGAAACCTTTGGGGAAATTCTTAACCTTGGAAGAAACTTTCCAAAACATCCCTCGGAACCCCAGCGGACAGCTGACCTTCCCGATGCCTGTCCCCCAACCAAGCCTCGGGCCATCTACCATCAATGGCGCTACTCGGCGCCGAGCTTGTGGCCAACACCTCGCCGTAGGCAATTAGGCTTATACAGCAGTGCCTGGTCTCCAGTCGTCTTGGACCCCCTTGCCACAGCTAAGCCCGTGTGATTGCCGGTGTGCAGTGGCCACCCCACATTAAAAGAACTCATGCACAGGCATCTTCCACTTCGCTAATATGAAGTTTGGGAATGGAATGTCAGGATCCTCATGGACAATTTCAATAGCAACAGGCCAGAATGCCACACCGCCATAGTTGCCCAGGAACTTAGACGTTTTGACATTGACATTGCCGCCCTAAATGAGACCCGGCAGGCAGGGGAAGGCCAGCTCAAGGAACATGGTGGCGGTTACCCCTTTTTCTGGAAAGGAAAACCAGAGGAAAAGCGCCGCCTTCATGAAGTCAGCTTCGCCCTCAAAAATAAACTGGTCGACTGCCTCAAAGACTCCCCCTGCGGGGTTAACGAATGCCTCATGACCCTTCGCCTTACCCTATCCCGGAACCAATGCGCCACAGTCATCAGTGCGTATCACCCAACATTCGATGCAATGGATGAGGCTAAAGAGCGTTTTTATTCCAACCTTGAATATTCCAACCCCACAGGCGACAAATTGATCCTCCTAGGTGACTTTAATGCCAGGGTTGGCAAAGACACAGCCTTCTGGGGAGGCATGATTGGCAGAGAGGGGTTAGGGAAAGCCAACTCCAGCGGTACCCTACTCCTGACAAAATGTCGAGAACACGAACTCCTCATCACCAACACCCTGTTCCGCCAGAGGGACAAATACACGGCATCGTGGCAACACCCTCACTCCAAACACTGGCGCCTGCTCGACTATGTCATTGGCCGAGGCAGGGATTGCAAGGATGTGCGCATCACCCATGCCATGACAGGAGCTGACGACTGCTGGACTGACCATCACCTAATCCGATCCATCATCGATATAAACATAACCCCAAAGCAGAGGGGACAGCAGAAGCAGTGCCGTAAAAAAGTTAATGCCGGGGCATTTAAAGACCCAGCTAAGAGAGCCCAATACAGCCAGCGCCTCACAGCTAATCTGGTGTGCCTTGATGACCCTGAGATGCTGAATGCCCACAGCGCATGGTCTGTCCTCTAGGTCTCCATATCCAGTGCCTGTGATGAGACACTTGGTTACTCAACCAGAAAACACCAGGACTGATTTAATGAAAATGATCAGGAGATTCAAGAACTACTAGAAACATAGAAAATAGGTGCAGAAGTAGGTCATTTGGCCCTTCGAGCCTGCACCACCATTCAATAAGATCATGGCTGATCATTCACCTCAGTACCCCTTTCCTGCTTTCTCTCCATACCCCTTGATCCCCTTAGCCGTAAGGGCCATATCTAACTCCCTCTTGAATATATCCAATGAACTGGTATCAACAACTCTCTGCGGTAGAGAATTCCACGGGTTAACAACTCTCTGAGTGAAGAAGTTTCTCCTCATCTCAGTCCTAAATGGCTTACCCCTTATCCTTAGACTGTGTCCCCTGGTTCTGGACTTCCCCAACATCGGGAACATTCTTCCTGCATCTAACCTGTCCGGTCCCATCAGAATTGTATATGTTTCTATGAGATCCCCTCTCATCCTTCTAAACTCCAGTGAATAAAGGCCCAGTCGGTCCAGTCTCTCCTCATCTGTCAGTCCAGCCATCCAGGGAATCAGTCTGGTGACCCTTCGCTGCACTCCCTTAATAGCAAGAATGTCCTTCCTCAGATTAGGGGACCCGGATGCTCTTCCTCCACTTAGGGCGGTCTTGGGCCAGGGATTCCCAGGTGCCGGTGGGGTGTTGCACTTTTATCAAGGAAGCTTTGAGGGTGTCCTTGAAATGTTTCCCATGCCCACCTGGGGCTCGCTTGCCGTGTAGTAACAAAAAGCGGAATTTCGCTCAAGAGGCGATCCCAACCATAGTTGCGATTAAAAAAAAACATATGTCAGTCCTGCCATCTGGGGTGAACCTTCGCTGCACTCCCTCAATAGCAAGCACTTCGTTCCTCAGATTAGGAGACCAAAACTGAACACACTATTCCAGGTGAGGCCTCACCAAGGCCCTGTGCAACTGCAGTAAGGCCTCCCTGCTGTTATACTCAAATCCCTTAGCTATGAAGGCCAACATACCATTTGCCGCCTTCACCGCCTGCTGTACCTGCATGCCCACTTTCAATGACTGATGTACCATGACACCCAGGTCTCGTTGCACCTCCCCTTTTCCTAATCTGCCGCCATTCAGATAATATTCTGCCACCAAAGTGGATAACCTCACATTTATCCACATTATACTGCATCTGCCATGCATTTGCCCACTCACCTAACCTGTCCAAGACACCCTGCAGCCTCTTAGCGTCCTCCTCACAGCTCACACCGCCACCCAGCTTAGTGTCATCTGCAAACTTGGAGATATTACACTCAATTCCTTCATCTGAATCATTAATGTATATTGTAAATAGCTGGTGTCCCAGCACTGAGCCCTGCGGCACCCCACTAGTCACTGCCTGCCATTCTGAAAAAGACCCATTTATCCCCACTCTCTGCATCCTGTCTGCCAACCAGTTCACTATCCATGTCAGTACATTACCCCCAATACCATGTGCTTTAATTTTGCACACCAATCTCTTGTGTGGGACCCTGTCAAAAGCCCTTTGAAAGTCCAAATGCACCACATCCACTGGTTCTCCCTTGTCCACTCTAGTTACATCCTCAAAAAATTCCAGAAGATTTGTCAAGCATGATTTCCCTTTCATAAATCCATGCTGATTTGCACAGATCCTGTCACTGCTTTCCAAATGCGCTGCTATTTCATCTTTAATAATTGATTCCAACATTTTCCCCACTACTGATGTCAGGCTAACCGGTCTGTAATTACCCATTTTCTCTCTCCCTCCTTTTTTAAAAAGTGGTGTTACATTAGCTACCCTCCAGTCCATAGGAACTGATCCAGAGTCGATAGAAAGTTGGAAAATGATCACCAATGCATCGACTATTTCTAGGGTCACTTCCTTAAGTACTCTGGGATGCAGACTATCGGGCCCTGGGGATTTATCGACCTTTAATCCCATCTATTTCTCTCACACAATTTCCCAACTAATAAGGATTTCTTTCAGTTCCTCCTTCTCACTAGACCCTCGGTCCCCTAGTATTTCCAGAAGGTTATTTGTGTCTTCCTTCGTGAAGACAGAACCAAAGTATTTGTTCAACTGGTCTGCCATTTCTTTGTTCCCCATTATAAATTCACCTGATTCTGACTGCAAGGGATCTACGTTTGTCTTCACTAATCTTTTTCTCTTCACATATCTATAGAAGCTTTTGCAGTCAGTTTTTATGTTCCCGGCAAGCTTTGTCACATACTCTATTTTCCCCTCCTAATTAAACCCTTTGGCCTCCTCTGCTGGATTCTAAACTTATCCCAGTCCTCAGGTTTGCTGCTTTTTCTGGCCAATTTATTTGCCTCTTCCTTGGATTTAACACTATCCTTAATTTCCCTTGTTAGCCACGGTTGAGCCACCTTTCCCGTTTTATTTTTACTCCAGACAGGGATGTACAATTGTTGAAGTTCATCCATGTGATCTTTAAATGTTTGCCATTGCCTATCCACCGTCAACCCTTTAAGTATCATTTACCAGTCTATTCAAGCCAATTCACGTCTCATACCATCGAAGTTACTTTTCCTTAAGTTCAGGACCCTGGTCTCTGAATTAACGGTGTCACTCTCCTGGTCACTCTTCCCCAAGGGGCCTCACACAATAAGATTGCTAATTAGTCCTTTCTCATTACACAGCACCCAGTCTAGGATGGCCAGCCCTCTAGTTGGTTCCTCGACATATTGGTCTTGAAATACACTCCAGGAAATCCGCCTCCACCATATTGCTACCAGTTTGGTTAGCCCAATCTATATGTAAATTAAAGTCGCCCATGATAACTGCTGTACCTTTATTGCACGCATCCCTAATTTCTTGTTTGATGCTGTCCCCAACCTCACTCCTACTGTTTGGTGGTCTGTACACAACTCCTACTAGCGTTTTCTGCCCTTTGGTATTCCGCAGTTCCACCCATACAGATTCCACATCGTAAGCGCAGAGCTTTTCTGAGCCTCAAGCAACAATCCAACGCGGGAGCTGCAAAGCAACGTTACAGACGGCTCAAGGCTGAGGTCCAACAAAAAACCCGGGACCTAATGATCAGATGGTGGATGGAGAAAGCACAGGAGATACAACAACTGGCCGACAGCCACAATATGCGAGGGTTCTTCATTGCAGTCAAGGCCACCTACGGTACAAACTCCCAAGGCCCCACCCCACTCCTGGCCAAGAACGGGGAAATGCTCATCAAGGACATCGAGGCCGTCCAGGCCCACTGGAAGGAGCACTTTGAAGATTTCCTCAATCGTGACTCTGCCTTTGACTCAAGTGTTCTCAGCTCCATCCCGCAGCATGTGACCCGCCACCACCTCAGTGAAACCCCAACGCTGCACAAGGTAGGCAAAGCCATAAAACAGCTCAAGAATGACAAGGCTACAGGTGCGGATGGAATTCCTGCTGAGGCGCTAAAGTATGGCGGAGAGGCGCTGTTGGCGCAGATACATGACCTCATCTCTCTCATTTGGAGGGAGGAGAGCATGCCGGGATATCTCAGAGATGCAGTGATCGTGACCATCTTTAAAAAGGGGACAAGTCCAATTGCGGCAACTACAGGGGAATCTCCCTGCTATCTGCCACTGGGAAGGTTGTCGCTAGAGTTCTCTTCAACTGCCTTCTCCCTGTGGCCGAGGAGCTCCTCCCGGAATCACAGTGGGATTTCATCCCCTACGGGGGACAACGGACGTGATCGTTGCAATGCGACAGCTGCAGGAAAAATGCAGGGAGCAGCGCCAGCCCTTATACATGGCCTTTTTTGATTTTACAAAGGCCTTTGACACCGTCAACCATGAGGGCTTATGGAGTGTCCTCCTCCATTTCGGATGCCCCCAAAAGTTTGTCCATATCCTTCGCCTGCTCCACGACGTCATGCAGGCCGTGATCCTTACCAGTGGTTCCGTTACAGACCCAATCCACATCCGGACCGGGGTCAAACAGAGCTGAGTCATCGCTCCAACTCTCTTCTCAATCTTCCTCGCTGGCATGCTTCATCTCACAGTCAAAAAGCTCCCTGCTGGAGTGGAACTAAACTACAGAACCAGTAGGAAGCTGTTTAACCTACGCTACCTCCAGGCCAGGTCCAAGATCACCCCAACCTCTGTCGTTGAGCTGCAGTACGCGGACGACGCCTGCATCTGCGCACATTCTGAGGCTGAACTCCAGGATATAGTCGATGTATTCAACGAGGCATATGAAAGCATGGTCCTTACGCTTAACATCCGTAAGCGAAAGGTCCTCCACCAGCCTGTCCTCACCGCACAGCACTGCCTTCCAACATCAAGATTCACGGTGCGGCCCTCGACAATGTGGACCACTTCCCATACTTCGGGAGCTTCTTATCAACAAAGGCAGACATTGATACAGAGATTTAACATCGCCTCCTGTGCGCCAGTGCAGCCTTTGGCCACCTGAGGAAAAGAGTGTTCGAAGACCAGGCCCTCAAATCTACCACCAAGCTCATGGTCTACAGGGCTGTTGTAATACCCGCCCTCCTGTATGGATCAAAGGCATGGACGATGTACAGAAGACACCTCAAGTCGCTGGAGATATATCACCAACGTTGTCTCCAAGATCCTGCAAATCCCCTGGGAGGACAGGCGCACCAACATCAGTGTCCTCGCCCAGGCTAACATCCCCAGTATTGAAGCATTGACCACACTCGATCAACTTCGCTGGGCAGGCCACATAGTTCGCATGCCAGACATGAGATTCCCTAAGCAATTGCTCTATGCGGAGCTCCTTCACGGCAAACGAGCCAAAGGTGGGCAGCGGAAACGTTACAAGAACCCCTCAAAAGCTTCCCTGGTAAAGTGTGACCGCCCTAGGTGGAGAAAGTGCATCCGTGAGGGCGCTGAGCTCTGTGAATCTCAACACTGCGAGCATGAAGAGGTCAGGCGCAGGCGGTGCAGGCAGCGGAAGGAGCGTGCGACAAATCAGTCCCACCCCCCTTTCCCCGGCAAATGTCTGTCCCACCTGTGACAGAGACTGTGGCTCTCGTATTGGACTGTTCAGCCACCAAAGGACTCACTTTAGGAGTGTAAGCAAATCTTCCTCGATTCCGAGGGACTGCTTATAATGTTTTCTGTTAGTTAGCCAATCCTCTATCCATGCTAATATATTACCCCCAACTCCGTGAACTTTTATCTTGCGCAGTAACCTTTTATGTGGCATCTTATCGCATGCCTTCTGGAAATCCAAATACACCACATCCACTGGTTCCCCCTTATCCACCCTGCTCATTACATCCTCAAAGAACTCCAGTAAATTTGTCAAACATGATTTCCCTTTCATAAAACCATGCTGACTCTGCTTGATTGAATTATGCTTTTCCAAATGTCCCGCTACTGCTTCCTTAATGATGGACTTCTGCATTTTCCCAACGACAGTTGTTAGGCTAACTGGTCTATAGTTTCCTGCTTTTTGTCTGCCTCCTTTTTAAAATAGGGGCGTTACATTTGCGATTTTCCAATCCGCCGGGACTGCCCCAGAATCCAGGGAATTTTGGTAGATTGCATCCAATGCACCCACTATCTCTACAGCCACCTCTCTCAAGACCCTAAGATGCAAGCTATCTGGTTCATGGGACTTGTCCGCCTTTAGTCCCATTATTTTACCTAGTACTACTACACTAGTGATAGTGATTGTTCCTCCCTCCCTATTGCCCCTTGATTATCCACTATTGGGATGTTTTTGGTGTCTTCTACCATGAAGACCGATACAAAATATTTGTTCAACATCTTTTAGTCTCGCTGATCACCGTGGCCTCAGTGACGGCCACTCCAATGATATCCAGCACTGTCTCGTCCAGCTGGGTCAGGTTCTGCAGCCGTACCTGCCCCTCGCCTGTTAGCTGCTGCTGGTGTCATTTATGTGTCACCTTAGCAAGAGAAAGGGAAGTGCGTCAGTGAGTGTGGTGTAGTGTGTGTGGATGATATGCCTGTCATGGTTGAATAGCTGGCATTGTGTGACGAGGCAAGGTGTGTGGCTTGCAACAGTGGTAAGTGTGTGAGGGTGATGTGCAACTATGATTGTGAAGTATGAGTTGTGATTTATAGAGATTGTTGCAAGGTGAGTGATGGGTGGTGTAATGCATTGAGCAGTGTGTGAGGCGAGTGGTGCAGTTGGTGGGATATGGCATTTGAAGATGCATTCACTGACCTTGACCACTCGTTTGAGATCATTAAATTTATTTCGGCACTTGATCCAGGTGCTGGAGTAAAGACAGCTGGCACTGACTGCTTCAGCAATCTGCTCCCACTGTCTTCATACAGTCTGCCTGGAGAGTGAGAGTCTCCTGGCCCCTGCGGGTAGAGGACCTGTCTCCTCCTATCAACCCCTTGCACTAAGACCTCCAGTGCTGCGTCCGAGAACTGATGTGTCCGTTCTCTGCCCTGCTGCGCCATTGGTACCTTCCCCTTTCCTTAGCTACATGAACAATGAGGTACTTCTTTCAGAAAGGAAGTACAGACAGCATTTCAATCTGCCTTTAAATAGAGATCACACTTCCTGCAAAATTGGACCCCCGCTGAGCGCTGAGCCAACCAGCTGCGTATTCAGCGCTAGGCTCGGCGCCTCAACCATGTTAATTAGCAGGCAGCACAAATTGTGCGTGCTGCCTGTACCACTTTCAAAGTGCGCTGGCAATTTGCGTATTGTGATCCCCGCATCCGTTTTTGGGTCTTATTGAATTTAGCCCTCTAAGAATCTAGATTCCAGTTTAATTTAGCTACAATTTAACAATTTGTATTTCACTTCTCCGAGTGACAATCATTGATAATCAGATTCAAACAGGATAATTTCAACTTCAAGGGTAATGGTTTACTAAATGTTTCAGGAAGTGAAGTTAGTCTCTAGTGAATAGTGTTAAGATAACAGATAAACACTTCATCATTGTCTGATCACACTGGTATTTTCTACTCCTTAATTTTAACTGATCTGTATCACATACCTAAAATATTTAGCATCCTAAATATCCCTTGATATTTTTTGCTCAATTAGAATATAAAATTGAAATTGAAATCTACTCAAACCAAGAGCATAAGGGGCTGAAATTGGCCCTCCCATTAAGGCCTCTGGCTGCCTGAAAGTGGCGGCCATGGGACGGCGCGGAATGGCCGCCGACGCTCCGCGGAAGGGCTGCCATTTTGCAAATTGTCCTTCATCAGGGGCGGAGTAGTGTAGGGGATCGTTCTGCCCGTTTTCCCGCCGCAGCGTGCACGCGCCGACCCTTTACCAACCGGCGGCGAACCCTTCCCAAAATTGCTCCATGGGAAATATCCCTTTTGCAGAATTGCCCCGCGGGAGTGGCACCGCCGCCGGCTGGTGCCTCCGACAGCTTTTGTGTCGGTGCACTCATGTTGGCCCTTGGTTGGCGGCATGGCCACCCTTAAAGGGGAAGTGGTACTGCCGGCGACGCCATTTAATTTTTATTGTCGGCTGACTGCCGATACCCTCCCTGGTGGCACAGTGGACCTAATCTTAAAATATGCAGAGATCACAGCAGCTCTCCCTTTTAACTGAAGGGGAGAGACATTGTGACGCGTCAGCGTGACGCAGTGGTCCTTGTTGTGGTGACATCATCAGCGACGCGATGACGTCATTAACGTGGCGCTGATAAGTGATGGAGCGGCCAAACCGCTGTAAGGGCACTTCTGCCCCTCAGCCGCAACTACATGAGCCCCAAGCAAAAAAAACATCCAAGTGCTGAATATCGACAGCACCCAAAAAAAATGTTAAAACGGAAGGGACGCCCTGTTTCGGGTTTTTACCGCTAAGAATATAATTATTGTTGGTATAAATGATTAACTGACCTGTTGAGCTTACTAGATTGTATGTTGGATGGATTCCCTTTGCCATGGTCAATTACAAGTGCCTTGTAGACTGACAGTCTGTTACAAATTATAGTGTGAGGTGACGTGGCTGAGAAAAGTAACTCTAAACGATGAATTAGCTAATAGAATTACTCACACATTCCATATTCTTTGAAAGCTAATGAATGCATAGGGAAAGTTTTTACTATTTTTAAAATATTCCTGGGACTAGTGCGTTGTAAACTGAAATAAAAGCAGAAAATTCTAGAAACACTCAGCAAGTCAGGCTGCATCTGTGGAGAGAGAAACAGAGTTAACGTTTCAGGTTGAGGACCTTTCATTAGAACTGGAAGATGTTAAATGTACAGCTTTTAAGCAAGTGCAAAGCCAAGGAAAGCGAAGGGGGCAAGGAAAAAATGAAAGAGAAAGGCCTCTGATAGTGTGGGTGGCAGGAGTGATTAAACGACAAAAGTAATGGTGCAAGGCAAAAAGAAGTAATCAGACAAGTAAAGAAACAAAAGATAGGGTGGTGTAAATGGTATCACCAGGATAGCAGAAGAGGAGGGAAACATGGGAAATATGACAGAAAAGGCTTACATGGCCCAGGAATGTTTCAGGGTGCAGACCACTACGCCAGCCGTGTACTGGCAGGAAATCCCCACCCCAAGTACCAGCCCACACCACCTCCACTTCCAGTGGCTCTGATGCAGTCATCTTCCATTACCAGCACCTACTGTCTGAGAGTAAATGTGAGCAGTAGTTGAGGTCGAAAATCATTAAACTCAATGTTAATGCTGGAAGGTGGTAAAGTGTAAACTGAACTGTGTTGTACACTGGACTTTGTCTTTAATAGACAACAGTATTTTTCCTCAGTGATCCACCAAACTTTAAACAATCATCATAAATGCACTATTTATTCAACCCTAAGTTCGTTTTGAAAATAGGGATGCTTCAGTATTCCACGTGTTGAAGCAGCTTCTCATTTCAATAACTTTAAACTTGGAACCAGTGCCCTCCCTCATTACACAGTAGATTGCTTTTAAAATAAAACTGATCATACTCTGCTCCACTTGTCCCAGTTATACCATAAACCTAACAAAACTAGGGGCCATAAATATAAAATAGTCATTAATAAATCCAATAAGGAATTCAAGAGGAGCTTCTTTACTTAGGTGAGCATGTGGAACTTGCTACCACATGGAGTGATTGAGGCGAATAGCATAAATGTATTTAAGGGAAAGCTAAGTAAGTACAGAAAGAAGAAAGGAATAGAAGGATATGTCGATAGAATGAGATCAAATAAATAAAGAGAGTGAGAGAAGGCTCATGTGGAGCATAGACACTGGCATAAAATGGCTTGTTTCTGTGCTGTAAATTCTATGTAATTATGCAATTATAAGAAATGTTGTACTGTGACATCTCAGCAATAAATTCATTTTGAGATTGGCACTTTAATGTGTTATGCCATGGAGTTGTAGAACAGCAGTTCACACCTATGATTCTTCATAAGTTGAGTTCCTGATTAAATCCCTGCCATCAATATTGGCTGAAGTACTAGAAGTTTAATAGGGCATTGTTCCTAGCATTTTGCCAAGGGCCATAGATTCAACCACTGTCTTGCTCAAGAACAACTCTGGACTCCCATCATGTTGCATTGGAAATTGAGAGGAAGTGATTTGCACCCGTGTTACCCCATGTCATGAATTACTGATGTAAATCTTGACACTAGGCATTTGCCAAGTAGAAGCCAGGTACTTCTTCACGGGAAGAGATATATAGGGCAACAGATCTGCCAAGCGCCACAGATGCAGAATTGGTGTACTGCAAATGGGCACCAGGATATATGATGAGTACTATCGGATTAGGGAATATTGTGTGGTCCAAAAACTTTAAAATGATTTTGAGGGATTGTAAATAAAGTAACTTTAATAATGTATCTCTGCCCAGCCCCCCAAAAACATGGATCTTTACATAACACTATTTTGTTCTCAATCATGCTCCTTTAAGAAACAGGTATGGTAGAAGCGCATATGTTAGACATTACATACTTGTACCTTCAGTAACTTGGAAACACTTAGATTCTTACCAAATTTAGTATCATCAAACTTTTTTATTGCAGTTATTCTCTGGTTACTCATCTTCATAGGCAGTCCCTCGAAATCGAGGAAGACTTGCTTCCACTCTAAATGTGAGTTCTCAGGTGACTGTACAGTCCAGTATGGTCTCTGTCACAGGTGGGATAGACAGTGGTTGAAGGAAAGGGTGGGTGGGGAGTCTGGTTTGCTGCACGCTCCTTCCGCTGTCTGCGCTTGGTTTCTGCATACTCTCGGCACCAAGACTCGAGGTGCTCAGCGCCCTCCCGGATGCTCTTCCTCCTCTTAGGGCGGTCTTGAGCCAGGGATTCCCAGGTGCCTTTGGGGATATTGCACTTAATCAAGCAGACTTTGAGGGTGTCCTTGAAACGTTTCCCCTGCCCACCTGGGGCTCGTTTGCCATGTAAGATGTATTGGTTACTATATATTGTCTCGCACTGCATTGTTATGTTTATAGTTATATAGTTGGCAAGGTGCCATGTACCTGGTGCAGTGCAACAGCATGTATGCTGGAGACTGGCTAGTAGCATTAGGGCGTATTTCTGCACTTGTCTGGGCCATGGTAGTACCATTATAGCCTAATGGGCTACTATGTTTGGATGAGATGAGATGTGTCCCTCTTGCATGGTGCCTAGGTTATAACGAGATGTTGGTGGTGTGCTGGTCAGTCACTGGCAGAAGGCCTCAGACTCAATTTCTTTCAAAGTTAAATAAGTTGAAAAATATACTTGCATGGTGCTACCCGTGTTTCCTTGTGAAAAGAAAAGTGCTATTTATAAGGGAAAAAATGCTTTTTCTTCTATATTACAAAGTACTTCCCTTGGACTTTCCTTCCCTTTTAGTTGACATCACTTTAATGTTTTTTGAGTGGAATCTATTCCATGTATATGATACTTTGAGTATTGCTCATTTCTTTCTTTTAACCTATGGTTTCCGGTTTATAACTTATTTAATAGTTAACACTATTATGGGAAAGTATCTAATCTGAGAAGTTAATTAAATATGAATTTACAGTTCAAATGTATTTAGGACTGAATACAATTGACACAGCTGTTGAAATGATTTTTCAATCTTGGAAGTAGTTATGTGGAATTATACTTGTTTCCTGAATGTATTGGTGCACAGTCCAAGCCCTAATAAATACAAATTCTGAAGAAGATCATGTCATTTTAACAGTAGAATCATGAAATGCTTTATTTCTATCGCTGATAACTTCTGAAAATGAGCACTAATTTTTTGTGAGTGACTTGACTCAAAAATGGGCCTGAAACTTGAGCATACATGTGTAAAAAATTATGAAATTGGCTCTGTAATATTTGCTTGTAAAATTCACTTTTATTTTGGAAAAGTAACACACAACCTGTACATGTCTGCACATAAAATATCTTCTACATATAAATATGTTATGAATTTGGATATTCCATAGATACTTATTAGGGTACAATGGTATCAGTCGCTTCCATAATTGGCTCGAGTATCTTTTGTGGGAGTTAACTCTAGCTTTCCTGAATCTTTACCTATATAGATAGTAGCCCCTAGTGATCTGAATTGGATACTCAAGTCTTTTGCATGTGTTCTTTTCTTCAATCTCTCCGAAGGCAGAATAAAGACTATCCCATGCTAGCCCATATAAGCAAGTCGTCCTATTTGAACAAGATGTCTTCTAATTATCCTCTAATATTTATAACTTCTTTGTTATCAGCAAAAATCCTCACAACTTTTTCTGTCCCCTTTTACCTCATTCAGAAACAGATAGGGTCAAAGGACTTTCCATCATAATCAGTGTGAGGTGTTGTTCTCTAGGGGAAACTATTTCAATTTAGCATGTTACTCACCTTTCATCTAGATGACTTTTTTAAAACTTGTGAGAATTTACTTTGATTAAAAAACCGACATTAAAAGTGATTTTTTTTAAACCCCTTCGGAAATATTATCAAAAATCTTGAAATGTGATATATTATAGTTTTCATTTTGTTAAATTAATTAGCAAATCATTATTAAGTATAAATAGGAGTGTACTGTGCTACACTATTTCAGTTCTAGAGCATGGATTTACATAAATACTGCAATGGTGTGAAAGAGAAGCTCTTTTGAAAGCTATTGGGGAGTAAGATTATTCCAAGGAACATAAATCCATAATCTGAAACTGATAATTTGTTAATGGCCTGGAATTTGTGCAGTTAAACGCGGATATCAGAAGTTGCTGTCGGTCATTCCCTGCTCTTCTACAGGGTTGAAATCCCTAGAGCCAGCAATCAATTGAAATCGTTGAGCTGATGAAAACTTCCTCTTTTATGCTGGAATATCGCTTTCAAAAACTCCCGAAAAAGTTAAGCCATGTTGAATGAGGTGTAACTGGGTTTTTAATGGCGTACTGAGTCATAATTACTGCTGAACAACCATTCTTGCCCTTAAAAAAAAAATTATATTTGTGGAATGTCAAATTTTTCCATTATAATAAAAATTCCATGATTTTTAATATTTTTTTTAGAAGTTTGTGTATGATATTTCAGCTTCTACCTTAATTGCATGTGTATGTCCCAATCTTTATTTCACTCTCTGTAAAATAATTTAAAAGTGAAGGAAAATCAGTGCATTTTACTTCCCGGTTTGCTGTCTGTGAGAATTTATCAATGTGATTGGCTGCTTAGCCAGCTTGATGACATCACTGTTGCTAGATGCTGGAGATCCCCGAGACTTGGCATCAGATTCAAATTAACGTCAGGAAAGGTGAATGCCACAGAGATCGCTAAATCTTTGCGGGCAGCTTTCTTCAAGGTCTGCGGCAAGTGCCAGCAGTTCGCCACTGACCGCAAAATCCGGGCCATTGATACAGATGTAGACCAAGATACAGCATAAGAAATGAAAGTTCTTACATACTAGCACTTTAGACAGCTACACATGAGATTTTACTTGGCACCAATGTTTTCGTTAAGCTGCGCAGTTGCACAGTGCTCTGGAGGCCCCACCTCATGCGTGTAAATTTGACTGGGCTACACAGCCCGTTAAAGGGACTGTGTACCCCCCAAAAAATTAGTGCGAAGATTACACAGCACTACTCCTACGTTAGAACTGGAGTACATTGGCACAATGTAGGGGAAATATTTTGGACTGACCAATATTTTACAGTTTTGCTATAGATTTGTGGTTCTCGTGCTGTGTGAGCATTTACAAATCAACTATACTGCAATTATTCTCTTTGTCATTTCTTAGTTTAAGTGCTCTAAAGTCATCTTACTTTTGACAGGATGAAGATGACAATGTTTCACCAACAGGCGTTTCTGATCCTCCAAGTTTCCTGCAACAAGAGCGAGGTGCTCACTTCTGCTTTAATGCAAGGCAAGTTTATTTCTTGGATTCTCTGAAATGTATTTTCCACATAACTTTTTCCATTTTTTTAAATTTAAAAAAAAATCTCATTAATTCATTAACCTGTTTTACTTTTAATTTTGTAGCCTTGATCTTCACAAGAAGTGTCCGCTTTGTGATGTGGTGTTTCCACCCAATTATGATCAGAGCAAATTTGAAGAGCATGTTGAAAGTCACTGGAAGGTGTGTCCCATGTGCAGTGAGCAATTCGCCCCAGATTGTGACCAACATGTATTTGAAAGACATGTCTTGACACATTTTCCTGAAAATGTTCAGAGCTTTGATTAAATTACAAAACCTATTTAATTCCTTGATCCATAACTAAGGTTGGTTACATTAATGAATGTTATAAATTTAGCTAGTACACTATATCGCTATCACTGAAAGGCACCTTTAATACTGGGCTAAGGAAGTAGTTTGCTATATTCTTCAAAAGAAAATCTTTAATCTCATATATACAATGCAGCATATAAATATGTTATGTAAAAGCATGAATAAATCAGTGCAATGTAACTGATGTGCATAGTTGCAGTAGAAAATAACAAAGTGTATCTGATTTGAACACTACTTGCAATGCATCTTTATGCCATAGATGATAATTCTAAAATTGATTGCAGTTTACCTTTTGGGATAGCAAGCAAAAGCACATTTCCTGCATATAATCTATTAAAGATCCTAAACTCTATAGTGTTTCAGCCTTCAAAGCCTGACTAGATGTTTAGTAGTTCATTTGAATTTGTCTTAACAAATCAATCAGTTTTAAACACATCTGAAATCCTGAGTTTGAAGTTTTGATCTCATTCCACCTTCATAAAAATATAAGAAATGAAGAATGTATTTATGGACAATTGTACCTGAATATATATCCTGCAAAACATTACATTTCCACTAAGATGCTAAAAATGTCCTTCATTGTGAACTTGATTATTTAATTTCCCTTCTCTCTAAATGCCTACTGGTAAATATTTTCTGAATACTTTTACTATTTGTTAGATCAGAACACTTTACTGTATTTAAGTTTTGTTTGTCACTGGTAATAATGTGTCCAGCTTTATGTTGCAGTAGAATCTCTGTTTACAATAAAAACAGGTCCAGCTGTTGGGAAAATTTTAACGTTTGTTGCACAGTTTTCCTTTGAATTATTGGCCCCAAGTTTCCACATGATTTGCTCCTGATTTTTAGGAGCAACTGGTGCAGAACGGAGTATCTTAGAAATCGCAATTCTCGTCATTTAGTTTGCTCCAGTTCTAGTCAGTTAGAACAGTTTCACTTTGGAACAGAATTTTTTTTTCAAAAGGGGGCGTGTCCGGCCACTTACGCCTGTTTTCAAAGTTTCATCAGTGAAAACTTACTCCAAACTAACTTAGAATGGAGTAAGTGAAGATTTTTGTACGCTCGAAAAAACCTTGTCTACACTTTAGAAAATCAGGCGTAGGGAATGGTGGGGGGGGGTTTAAAGGGAAGTTTACAAACATTAAACACTTCAGTTTTACAAATAAAGAGTCATCATCAATAATAAATGATAAATACATCAATAAATCAACCAATAAATCAATCAAAAAATTAATAAGAAATAATTTTTTTAAATCAATAAATAAAACATTTTCTACTTACCAACTGCAGCACCGGGAGCCCTCCAACAGTGTGCTGGGATGCCCCCCCCCCAGTGTGTCTCTGTCAGTGTCTCTATCTCTGTCTGTCTGTGTGTGTCTCTCATTCTCTGTCTGTCAGTGTCTGTGTTTCTGACAACGAGAGGGAGGGGAGATGGGGGGGAAAGGAGATTGGGAGGGGGGGAAGGAGAAGGGGGAGGGAGGCTGAACGGGCCGGGCCCGAGACTTCGGGCAGGGCCTTTACAGGTAGGTGGCGTTGGGTCGGGTCGGGGGGAGGGAGGGAGGGAGAGGGAGGTCAGGTCGGATCCAGGGCGGGGGGAAGCGGGAGTTGGGTCGGGTCCAGTCCGGGGGTGGGGGGGAAGCGGGAGTCGTGTCGGGTCCGGAGGTGGGGGGGGGGGGGGGTGGTCAGGTCAGGAGCGGGAGTCGGGTCGGTTTCGGGCCTGGGAGGGGGGGAGGGGGGAGGGGGGGGGGGGAGAGTGGGAGTCGGGTCAGTGTTGGGTCCGGTCTGGAGGCGAGGGGCGGGAAGCGGGAGACGGGTCGGGAGGAAGCAGGAGCTGGCCGTGGGAGGAGCCTTATTCACGCAGCCCCAGTGAGGCCATTCGACCAGGGCTAAGGGCTGCGTGCTTCGGGCCTCTCCCACACAGTTTCGGGCGCCTGGAGTTATTGCACTTGCGCGCCCACTGTAGCACATGTGCAGAGCTCCCTGCACTGTTTTCAGCGCAGGGACCTGTCTCCGCCCCCTACAGCTCGTGCTGCTCTGCGCCGAGGGCCAGAGGACCTTCAGGGAGGTGGAGAATCTGGAGGGTTTTTTTAGGCGCGCTTTGTGGCGCGAAAAACAGGCGTCCAGGTCGGGACTGCGCCGTTCTAGGCGCGGCTCGAAACTTGGGCCCATTGGAACTGAAATCATTTGAATAGAAAATGGAGATCTTTTTTAATTCACTTACATTCATCAGAATTTTTAAAACATATTTTTCCTAAATGCAGGCATACAGTCCAATCCTTTGCAGAAATATTAAAATCTGACATGTTTTGAGGACGCGGGGATCTTGGCGGATGTATCTTGACGGTGGTGCAACAACTGATGAGACGTTTTGTGAATTTCTGCAGTTGCCACATACAGGGCAGTTTTGCATAAAAGATCCCAGGGACTCTTCAACAAACCACTTTACTGTCTGATAATCTCCTAGAATTGAATGCGTACCACATCTGATTGAAACTACATTTAACTCTACAGTATAGTGATTTATTTGTGAACTCATACAATCCAAAGCAGTATTGCATATAGTGCTATTAACATTTTTCTTCAATGAAATGTGGTGGTACCATTTTGTCTCGTAAGTTACTTATTTGAGGAGTTAAAAAAGCCTCACCATTTCTAAATTAGTGGAGTACATTTAAAAGCAGGTTCGAGACTTAATTTCAAAACACAAAAACTTACCTTTTTTACATCTATTTTGATTATTGTACAGTATAGACGATTTCAGGGTTATATTTATTGTGTTCCTAACACAGATGAGGAGTAACAGTGATCTCAGTCTTTAATAAGACACTCCAGAGTGAGGAACTGGTCTTATATGCAGTGCTCCCAAGGGATGCTGGGATCCCTTGGGACTTCAGGGGATGAGTGTCCTGGTGACGGAACATGGGAGTGCATGCTTTACAGATACACAACATCATTCCCCCACCCCCCGCCCCCCCAAAGTCAAAGCGAAAACTATTTACAAGGTGAGGCGGTCGGGAGCATTTATTTCCCTGGTGGACCGCCTCGGTACAAATGTCTGTTCTGGTGTGTTGACTATGCCCTCGCTGGACTGCCGTGTTGTTGACCCTGCAAGGATGCTGGGTGAGCCTGGTCTTGCTGGGCTGTTGGGTGTGATGGGTTTGATTTCCTGGTCCGGCATGGTGTCGTTGATCCTTTGGGTGTGTGTTGTGGGCTCGAAAAAGGTGGTGTCTGCTGTGGGTTGTTCAGGGCAGTCTGTGAACCGCAGCCTCATTTGGTCCAGGTGCTTTCTGCAAATTTGTCCATTGTCTAGTTTGACTACAAACCCCCTATTCCTTTCTTTAGCTATCACCATGCCCGCGATCCACTTGGGACCATGTCCATAGTTTAGCACATACACAGGGTCATTCAGATCAATTTCCCGTGACACAGTGGCGCGACCATCGTTTACATTTTGTTGCTGCCGCCTGCTCTCTACCTGATCATGCAGGTTGGGGTGAACCAGCGAAAGTCTGGTTTTAAGTGTCCTTTTCATGAGTAGCTCAGCCGGGGGCACCCCTGTGAGCGAGTGGGGTCTCGTGCAGCAGCTGAGCAGTACTCGGGACAGGCGGGTTTGGAGTGAGCCTTCTGTGACTCGTTTCAGGCTCTGTTTGATTGTTTGTACTGCCCGCTCTGCCTGCCCATTGGAGGCTGGTTTAAACGGGGCCAAGGTGATGTGTTTGATCCCATTGCGAGTCATGAATTCTTTAAATTCGGCACTGGTGAAACATGGCCCGTGGTCACTGACCAGTATGTCAGGCAGGCCGTGGGTGGCAAACATGGCCCTCAGGCTTTCAATGGTGGAGGTGGCGGTGCTTCCCGACATTATTTCACATTCAATCCATTTTGAAAAAGCATTCACCACCACCAGGAACATTTTACGGATAAACGGGCCCGCATAGTGGACATGGATCCTCGACCATGGTCTGGAGGGCCAGGACCACAAACTTAATGGTGCCTCTCTGGGCGCGTTGCTCAACTGAGCACATACGCTGCATTGCCGTACACAGAACTCTTAAGTCAGAGTCGATACCGCGCCACCACACAAGGGATCTGGCTGTCGCTTTCATCATTACTATACCCGGGTGTGAGCTGTGGAGATCTGAGATGAACGTCTCCCTGCCCTTTTTTGGTAGCACGATGCAGTTACCCCACAACAGGCAGTCTGCCTGAATGGACAGCTCGTCCTTTCGCTGCTGGAACGGCTTGATTAGCTCTTGCATTTCAAGGGGGATGCTGCCCTAGCTCCCATGCAGTACACAGTTTTTTACTAGGGACAGCAGAGGATCTTGGCTGGTCCAAGTCCTAATCTGGCGGGCCGTGACAGGTGATTTATCATTTTCAAACGCTTCCATGACTATCAACAAGTCTGCGGGCTTGCGCCACCATCAACAAGTTTGCAGGCTGCGCCATTTCCACCCCAGTGGTGGGCAATGGTAGCCGACTGAGAGCATCCGCACAGTTCTCGGTGCCTGGCGGATGGTATGTTATGCGCTGATAGCGCGAGTGCCCACCTTTGTATGCGGGCTGAGGCATTAGTATTTATCCTCTTGTTTTCAGCGAACAGGGATGTGAGGGGCTTGTGATCGGTTTCCAGCTCAAATTTGAGGTCAAACAGGTACTGATGCATTTTCTTTACCCCGAACACACGCTAATGCCTCTTTCTCAATCATGCTGTAGGCCCTCTCGGCCTTAGACAAGCTCCTGGAAGCATAGGCGACAGGTTGCAACTTCCCCGCAACGTTAGCTTGTTGTAATACACACCCGACTCCGTACGACGACGCATCACATGCTAGCACAAGTCTTTTACAGGGGTTATACAATACAAGCAGCTTGTTGGAGCATAAAATGTTTCTGGCTTTCTCAAAAGCAATTACTTGTTTTTTTCCCCATACCCAGTTCTCACCTTTGCGCAATAACACATGTAGGGACTCTAAAAGGGTGCTTAATCCCGGTAGGAAGTTACCAAAATAGTTGAGTCCCAGGAACGACCGCAGCTCCGTGACGTTCTGTGGCCTGGGCGCATTCCTGATGGCCTCTGTCTTGGAGTCTGTGGGCCGAATGCCGTCCGCCGTGATCTTTCTCCCCAAAAACTCCACTTCTGTTGCCATGAAGACGCATTTCAACCTCTTCAGCCGCAGCTCTACGCGATCCAGTCGCTGGAGGACCTCTTCCAGGTTTTGTAGGTGCTCAGCAGTGTCCCGACCTGTGGCCAGGTCCTGAAAGACCACCATGTGTGGTACCGACTTGAGTAGGCTCTCCATGTTTCTCTGGAAGATCGTTGCAGCCGACCGAATTCCAAACGGGCATCTGTTGTAGATGAACAGTCCCTTGTGCGTGTTGATGCAGGTGAGGCCCTTCAAAGACTCCTCCAGCTCCTGCGTCATGTAGGCCAAAGTCAGGTCGAGCTTGGTGAACATCTTGCCTCCTGCCAGCGTCACAAATAGGTCGTCCGCCTTAGGTGGCGGGTATTGGTCCTGTCGCGAGAAACGATTAATAGTTACTTTATAATCGCTGCAAATCCTGACCGTGCCATCACTTTTGAGTACTGGAACAATCGGGCTGGCCCACTCGCTGAATTCCACTGGGGAGATGATGCCCTTGCGTTGCAGCCTGTCCAGCTTGATTTCCACTCTCTTCCCTCATCATGTGAGGTACCGCTCGCGCCTTGTGATGAATGGGCCATGCCTCTGGGACCAAGTGGATCCGCACCTTCGCCTCCTCAAAAAGGGAAGGAAATTTGTTAAGCACCTGGGTACATGAGGCCTCATTGACATGTGATAGCGCTCGGATGTCATCCCAGTTCCAGTGGATTTTGCCCAGCCAGCTCCTTCCAAGCAGTGTGGGGCCATCGCCCGGGACAATCCAGAGTGGCAGTTCGTGCACCATGCCCTCGTAGGTGACCTTGACCATGGCGCTGCCCAGGACAGTGATAAGCTCTTTGGTGTACGTTTTCAGTTTCGTGTGGATGGGGCTCAGGGCTGGCCTGAATGCCTTTTTGCACCACAGTCTCTCAAACATCTTTTTACTCATGATGGATTGGCTAGCGCCAGTGTCCAGTTCCATGGCTACGGGTAAGCCATTCAATTTTACGTTTTGCATTATAGGTGGACATTTCGTCGAAAATGTGTGCACCCCGTGTACTTCAGCATCTGCCTCCTCTCTCTGAGGCTCGAAATTGTTTTGGTCCACCATGGCCCGATCTTCCTCTGCCACATGGTGGTTAGCAGGTTTTGCAGAGCTTGCAGCTTGTCTGCAAGCTCGTTGGAGGTGCCCCATTGTTCCACAGCTCTTGCAAACATACCCTTTGAAGCGGCATGAATAGGCTGAATGGAAGCCTCCACAACGCCAACAAGGTGTGAATTGCCTTGCATTCATCCTTTGTTGGACACTCTGAATCATCTGAGTCACCTGAGGCCTGCTGGCAGTTGCAGACTCGTGGGTTCTGCCCTGTACATTTCTGCTCGCAAACACAGTTCCAGTTAATTTATGAACATTGCTAGCACTTGTGTGCTGAGAGATTTGTTTGGTGTTATCACTGGTGGACATAAATGCCTGTGCTATCGCAATGGCCTTACTGAGGGTCGGTGTCTCCAGAGTCAAAAGTTTTCGTAGGATGGTCTCATGGCCAATGCCCAGTATAAAAAAGTCCCTGAGCATTTGCTCCAGGTAACCATCAAACTCACATTGTCCTGCAAGTCGCCTTAGCTCGGCGACATAGCTCGCCACTTCCTGACCTTCAGATCGCTGGCACATGTAGAACCAATACCTGGCCATCAGCACGCTCTCCCTCGGGTTAAGATGCTCCCGAACCAGTGTACACAGCTCCTCATACGACTTATCTGTGGGTTTCACCGGAACCAGAAGATTCTTCATCAGGCTGTAGGTCGGTGCCCCGCAGACAGTGAGGAGGACCGCTCTCCTTTTTACGGCGCTTCCTTCTCCGTCCAGCTCGTTGGCTACAAAACACTGATCTAGCCATTCAACATAGGCTTCCCAGTCCTCACCCTCCGAGAACTTCTCCAGGATGCCCACAGTTTGCTGCATCTTTGCTTTGGATTTGTATTCTCGTCGCCAGTTATTGTGTTCCTAACACAAATGAGGCTGCACACATGGAGGTTAAAGTAACAGTGACCTCAGTCTTTAATAAGACACTCCAGAGTGAGGAACAGTCCTTAGGAGCCAGCTTCTATACAGTGCTCCCAAGGGATGCTGGGTCCCTTGGGACTTCAGGGGATGAGCTCCCTGGTGGTGGAACATGGGAGTGCATGTTTTACAGATACACAGCAATATTTGTCGTAGCATATGTTTGACAGATGGACCAAAGTTTGCTCTGATCATGTTATTCTCAGCTCCCCTGTCCTCAGCCAAACAAACCAGTAAGACCCCAGGTTCAATCTCCTGTCTGTGCAGAGTTAACTGACCTTAGCCAGGATGCAGTCGGGGGAGCTGCACTTGTGGGAACTGCACTTGTAGTATCACTGGATCTAGGAGGGGAAAATTGAACTTGTTCCTGCTCTTAAACACTGTCCACTAACGCCTACTAGACATATGCATGTTGGGTGAGGACAGGATTGAGCTCAACTGTGATGTCCATGCACATCCTGTAAATAACCTTTCAAGGCTCTCGCATGAAGGTATTGGAGTGTGAATGAAACCTATGGCAACTTGCCCCAGCCAGGGGTCAATATCTTTGGGATTAGAGGGTAGAAGAAAACCACATCTTGGAAACCAGGAGTGAATGAACTTTAGTTAATATAAATTAAATTATCTGAAACACAAAAATAGAGAGTTTAGCAAACTGAGAGCGACTATAAAAAAACTTCAGGAGGGACATAAACAAGGTCGCGGAATGGGCAGGCAGATGCAATTTAATGCAAAGAAGTGTAAGGTTATGCATTCTGGGGAAATAAACAGGAACAGGAATGTATACTCAATGGAAATACACTGATGGATGTGGATGATTTGAACCGAGGAGTTCAAATATAGAATTCCTTGAAATTGCAAGTGCAGATAAATAAAGTCATAAAAGGCTAATAGTATGTTACAGCCTAAACTAAAAGAGTTAATATATTTGTACAAGGCCATAATTAGATTACTGTTTCAAGTTTTGGAAGAGGCATTAAGGCCATGATGAGTAAATAGCATAAATTTACCAGAATGACACACGGGTTGAGAAATTATGGTTATGAGGCAAGACGAGGTACTGGTAATACATTTACTCTTAATTCAAAGTCACAATTAAAATTATCACTGGAACAAGTTGCGATCTCGTGGTGATGTTGATTCGCTGCCTACCTTCAAAAGACAGCTGGACCAGTGCCTGGCTGGGGCGGAGATCACAGCGTACAAAAGGTAGATAGGATATTTAGTATCTCCTAGACTTTGGTATGATTGCCTAAGGAAGGGATAGGAGAGGAATTTTACAATGGCCCCTCTAAATTGGCCGTGGGGTTTTAAAAAAAATCTTTTTTTTGCCTGTCCCATGTGATTATATGGTTACTAATGGGTGAGGTTGTTGTGCATCATGAAGCTTAAGGCATCATGGCAGTGTGGGGCAAGCTTAATGGACCAGCTGATCTTTTTCCGGTCCATCATTTTTGTATGTTGTATGGACATGTACCTTTTAAAAATTCAAGAATCCTCATCTTTCTTACGATTTAGCGGGATACATAGGCTAAGGAACTAGGTATTGATTTGGGGGTAAGGGAATTGTGGATTCAATACTACATTTACTTTTATTCAGGCAAAAGTCTAAATTGAGTCTTTTAAACTTCAGTTAAATTGCAGAGAATGGTGTTGGAATTTACAATATATGTTCAGGGTGTAAAGCTGAACTGGTGGTTAGTACATTTGCAATGAGAACAGATGTTAAATATTATCCTTTTGCAGTAAGATTTTAATGTATGGGAAAAGGTTTGACTCTACTCGCCCCTCTTTATACTAGGGATTCTGGAAGGTCAAGGCCACTAAAATTAGGTATTTCTTGTCTCTATGTTACAGGAGTAATACTTTTTAAAAACTGAGAGCAGATCTTAGTTATTTCACTGGCAGGAGGAGGCCACTGCCTTTTTTTAAACACATTTATGATTGAATTCACTTGTGCCACTGTGTGTCCATGCCCAGGTCTTTTTCTCCAACTGCTTCCATTCAGAAGAAGAAAGGAAAATAGTCTAAGAGTACTACTGCTTAGTTTTAAGCTCATTGTTTGTTGCTGAACTTTGCTAGCCACGATTTCTATCCTCAGACTTGAAGTATACATTGTGCAACTCCATTATAACCTAACAAGACTTGTACTGCATTGGTTATATATCTCAGGATTCTATTTGCTTTGCCATCCAGACACAGAGTGGGAGTTCCTATGCTCTTCTGTTTGTTGTATGCTCCATAACTTTGCTATGCAAGGAGGTCTGAACATGAAGCACCTGGCGAAGTAGCCTCACAAGACGATGACTTACAGATGGCTGAGGGTGCTGCTGGTTTCTCAACTGTGCTTACCTCGAGTGCCTTTAGACAGTTTCTGATTAAGATTAACCAAGCTTACAATTTGTGTCGTCGGCTCATGCAATATTACAAACCAATGCTAAAACATTACAACTGAAATGACAGCAACATTAATTGTCTGAAATTTTATCTATATGTCTAGAATTTATGTGTGAGTGTATGACTGATGTGTTATACAACGTAATCCAGTGCTTTTTGTAAGTACTTCCCTAGTGACTAGCAGGTGAGGTTACGAACTGCTGTGTATCTCCAAGAGGCTCCTGAGATTGAAATGGCATTCTGTGCATGGACCCGAGATGGTCTATCTGCACCGGTCCTGACTGCTTTCTCACATATACAGTCATCAGATGGTGATAAAAGGTAAAGGATGTTTTGTCTTTCTGAGAGACTGCAATATAATCCATGGCATTACATGCTACAACACAGTACAATAGTGACTTTTTAAAATTACTTTGTGGGATGTAGGCCAGCATTTATTGCCCATCTCTAATTTCCCTTCAGAAGCACCTTCTTGAACTGCTGCTGTCCGTGTGGTGAAGGTACTCTCACAGTGCTGTTGGGTAGGAAGTTCCAGGATTTTGACCCAGTGACGATGAAAGAACGGCGATATATTTCCAAGTCAGGATGGTGTGCAACATGGAGGGGAACTTGCAGATGGTGGTATTCCCATGCACCTGCTGCCCTTGTCCTAGGTGATAGAGGTTATGGATTTGGTAGAAGCTGTCGAAGAAGGCTTGGCAAGTTGCTACAGTGCATTTTGTAAGATGGTACACACAGTGCGCCGGTGGTGGATGGGATGCCAATAAAGCTGGCCGCTTTGTCCTGGATGGTGTCGAGCTTCTTGAGTGTTGTTGGAGTTGCACTCATCCAGGCAAATAGAGCACATTCCAGCACACTCCCGACTTATGCCTACTAGATGGTGGAAAGGCTTTGGGGAGTCAGGAGGTGAGTCACTTGCCGCAGAATATCAGCCTCTGATCTGCTCTTGTAGAGACAGTATTTATGTGGCTGGTCCAGCTTTTGGTCAATGGTAATCCCTCTCCACCCCAAGAGTTTTGCTGGTAGGGGAGTCAACAATAGTAATGCCACTGAATGTCAAGGGTAGGTGTTTATAGACTTTCTCTTGTTGGAAATGGTCTTTGCTTGGCATTTGTGTGATGTGAATGTTACTTGCCAATTATCAGCCCAAACCTGAATGTTGTCCAGGTCTTGCTGCATGCGGGCATGGACTGCTTCATTATCTGAAAGAGTTGCAAATGGAACTGAACACTGTGCAATTATCAGTGAACATTCCCACTTCTGACATTATGATGGAGGGAAAGTCATTGATGAAGCAGCTGAAGATGGTTGGACCTAGGACACTGCCTTGAGGAATTCCTGCAACGATGTCCTGGGGCTGAGATGATTGACCTCCAAGAACCACAGCCATCTTCCTTTGTATTTGGTATGACTCGAACCAGTGGAGAGTTTTGCCCCCTAATACCCATTGACTTCAATTTTACTGAGGCTCTTTGATGCCTCACTCGGTCATATGCTGCCATGATATCAAGGCCAGTCACTCTCATCGCACCTCTGGAATTCAGCTTTCATCCATGTAATGAGGTCTAGAGCTGTGTAATCCTGGCGGAAGCTAAACTAAGCATCGGTGAGTCGGTGCCGCTTGAATGCACTGTCGACGACACCTTCCATCATTTTGCTGATAAATAAGAGTAGACTTATGGGGTGGTAATTGGCCAGATTGGATTTGTCCTTTTTGTGGACAGGACATACCTGGGCAATTTTACACTTTGTCGGGTAGATGCCAATGTTGTAGTTGTACTGCAACAGCTTGGCTAGAAGCGCAGCTAGTTCTGGAGCATAAGTCTTCAGCATGACAGCCGGGATGTTGTCTGGAGCCATAGATTTTCTGTATCCAGTGTGCTCAGCTGTTTCTTGATATCACATGGAGTGAATCGAATTGGCTGAAGACTGGCTTCTGTGGTGGTGGGGACCTCAGGAGGAGGCCGAGATGGATCATCCACTCGACACCTCTGCCTGAAGATGGTTGCAAACGCTTCAGCCTTGTTTTTTGCACTCGTGCTTGGCTCCGCCATTATTGAGGATGACAATGTTCGTTAGCTGTTTTATTGTCCATCACCATTCACGGCAGGATGTGGGAAGACTGCAGAGCTTTGATCTGATCCATTGGTTGTACTCTGTCTATGGTATGCTGCCTCCGATGTTTAGCATGCATGTAGTGCTGTGTAGTAGCTTCATCAGGGTGGCATCTCATTTTTAGGTACGGGTGGTGGTGCTCCGGACTTGCTCTTCAACACTCCTCATTGAACCCAGGTTGGTTTCCCTGGCTTGATAGCAATGGTAGAGTGAGGACTATGCCGGGCCGTGGTGGAATACAATTCTGCTGCTGATGTCCCACAGTGCCTCATGGATGCCCAGTTTTGAGCTGTTAGATCTGTTCTGAATCTATCCCATTTATCACAATGGTAGTGCCATACAACACGATGGAGGGTGTCCTCAGTGCGAAGTTGGGACTTTGTCCCCACAAGCGTTGTATGGTGGTCACTCCTACCAATATTTTTTAAATGGTGAGAAACTATCAAATGTTGGTGTTCAGAGAGATTTAGGTGTTCTCATACAGGAAACACAGGAAGTTAGCATTCAGGTGCAGCAAGCCATTAGGAAGGCAAATAACATGTTGGTCTTTATTGCAAGGGGTTGGAGTACATGAGTAAGGAAGCCTTACTATAATTGTACAGGACTTTGGTAAGACCACACCTGAAGGACTGTGCACAGTTTTCCACTGACTATGAAAAACCTACTTGACTTGCGTTCATTGGTGAGGTCAAAATGAACAGGAAATTGCTTAAGCAAGTAAAAGAAGATTTATAAACATATGAACAATGACGGACAGGTAAAGACAATCAGGTCCATCGAGCCTGTCCCACACAATTGCAATACTTTATGTGTCACAGCATATACACCCCACCCCACCTGAAACCTTGTGATCTCCTGGGAGAAGCAAAAAAACAGATTTTTAAAAACCCAGGTCAATTTGGAGGGGGATAAAATCTGGGAAATTCCTCTCCAACCCATGTAGGCAATTGAAACTAGTCCAGGAGATCACTCTGGCCATTAAATTCTCTGCAGTACCCACCTTCTGTAAGAGGTGATCTCCGCTGCAGCCAGAAACAAATCCAGCTTTCGCTTGAAGGAATTTAACAAGTCTGCATCCACCACATGAAATGGCAGCTTGTTCCAGTCTACTATTCTCTGGGAAAAGAACCACATCCTGACATCTAACCTACATCTAGCCTTATACAACTTAAATTTGTGACTCCTGGTCCTGCCTAACCTCCTTAATTGAAATTATTTGTCAGTTGGAACACCGTCTATTCCCTTCATTATCTTATAAACCTCAATCATATCCCCCCCTAAGTCTACGCTGCTCTAAAGAGTCCCAACTCTTTTAGCCTATCTTGATAACTAAGGTGCTTTCGACTTGGAATTAGTCAAGTGGCCCTCTTCTGCACCCTTTCCAGAGCCTCAATATCACCCACCATGTGAGGAGACCAAAACTGGACACACTATTCCAAATGCAGCCTGACTAAGATACAAGGACAAAACAGTACACCTCAATTTATACTCAATTGTCCTATGAATACACCCCAACACCCTATTTGCTCTAGCTATTGCTGCGCGGCATTGCTCATATACCTTTAAGGATGTATGCACTAGAATGCCCAAATCTATTTCTATCTCCACCATCTTTAATGCCTTTCTCTGGAGAGTGTATGGATGTTGAGCATTTGCCCTTCCCACATGCATAACACTGCATTTATATAAGTTATACATCATTTACCAGTTTTGAGCCCAATCTCCCAACTCATTAAGATCTTCCTGAAACAGATGAACATCTTCTACAGCTCTAACACTCGCATAGATCTTGGTATCATTTGCAAATCTGCCCCCAACCCCAAAATACAGATCATTAATAAAAATAGTAAAAAGTAACAGTGCCAACACTGATCCCTGCGGGTCACCACTGGTGACCGGTCTCCAAACAGATCCGAATCCATCTATAACTATTCTTTGCCTGAGTCCTGCCAGCCAGTTCTAAATCCAACTCAATATATTTCCACTATTACCAGAGGCTCCGATCTTATAGAGAAGCCTCTTATGCGGTACCTCGTCAAAAGCTTTTTGGAAATCTTGAGTAGACAATGTCTACTGGGCTTCCCTCGTCCACCAACTTTAACTTTTTCAAAAAATACAATTAGATTTGTGAGATATGACCTTTTTTATGAAGCCATGTTGGGTGTCCCTAATATGTCCCTCCCTATCCAAGTATTTATATATTGCATCCCTTATGATTATTTCAAGCATCTTACCTATTACTGAAGTTAAACTGATGGCCCTATAGTTACCTGGGTCTGCCTTATCACCTTTTTTTTAAATGGGGACTATATTAGCCTCCTTCCAATCTGTAGGAACCATTCCAGAGTGCAGTAAGCTATTAAAAATATAGGCCAGGGGCTCGCACAGCACGTGTCCCATCTCCCAGAGGACCCTCGGGCGGATATCATCCGGCCCGGCTGCTCGATCGATTTTCAAGTTCTTAATTCTTTTGAAAACAATATGCTTATCTATGTTAATGTTACTAACAAACCTAGTATTATTAAATTCTAATATTTGAGCTTCATCTTCAAGAGCAAAGTACACTTTTAATATTTTTGCCATACTTAGTGAGTCCTTTGTAATCTGTTCTTGAACACCCTTCAGTGGGCCAATGCAGTCTTTGATAGTTCTCTGACTCTTCACATAACTAAAAAAGCTCTTCCCATTGCTGCCACAGTTGTCTACAATTTCGGGCATTAAGATGCGATAATCATTGGGTGGGAGGGGGGGATTTCAAAGGGATAAGTGAGGTTAACACATCTTAAAGTAATATATGATGATATGTACTAGGGCGGATACTGTTTAAAATTTAACATTGGCAGTTCATTTGAAATAAGAACTGAATTGGAAGTGGCTGAACACTTGTTGGATTCCAGTGACTATTGTTAGACTAGGCCAGATTTGCAGATGTACCAGATTTTGGAAAATCAAGAGCTCAGTGGATAAATGGTGTGGCACTGAGCCATGTAGACTGAAGGTTTGATCTTTGGTTTGTACAGTGTTAGGTGATCTTATTGGGAACACTTTAATTGCCGTCAGTGTCCCTAAGCTAGGGCGAAAGAAAGAATCTGCTCGGGTTACTGTTCACTATTTTTGAGCCTCCGCTGATGAAAGTAGTGTTAACCTTGATAGTCAGCATTAGCAGATTATGTAATCATGGATGGCCTCACTGCCTGGTGTAGACATGAAGCTTGCAGACCATGAAGATACCAGATTTGATGCCAGGTATGTGCTATTATTTGATTTCTTGGATGAGTGCTAAAATTGGCCTAGTGCCCATGAAGGGTGGATAAATGCACCACTCTCAATTGCTAAGCAGCGACTCCTCTTGAAAGTACATGCATGCGGTATTCAGGTGAGCACAGAATCTGCCTCAACTGTGATACGCCCACAGTCAAATAGTCTGCTGACATTCACTAACATGGCTTACAGATGAAGAATGGCCACTTGAGAGCGAAATCAGAGGGCTGCTGTATCTGAGTTTCAGTCATTGTTTTCAGAACAGGAATGAAGAAACTTGGACAGGAAAAAGGAATGAGCTGGACAGGTGCTTTGAAAAACTGCACTTCTCCAGCTCTTCACTCTCAATACAGAAATTGGATGTACCAGTATACCTAAAGAAGGTGAGGACAGTAGGGGTGATTTTGAACTGTTGGTTGCCCATTTATTAGCTGCCCCATAGACGTGTAAAACCTTCTGGTGTAATTTTTAAGGCAGGAGCCTGCTTAATATGCAAATCGGGATCCTACGCCCGTTTTAGGACCTTGATTGCAAGTATTAGGTACAAATGGGAGGAAATCACACATCACAGGCTCCATCCATTTGTACTGAGCATTAAGCAGCCTAACCAGCATTGCTTAAAGAGAATGCTGGAAGTGCTCAAAAAGTGACCAAATAAATATTTAAGCTTTGTTTTTGTGGGCCAGGAGGAGCAGGAGTGATTCTCCTGGCCTCACAAAAATCCTCCAACCAGGTGCTGCCCCACCCCCACCTCCCCAAGGATCATTTATCTCCAGGCCCGGCCTATCAGCCGGTCAGCTCAGTGTGAGAGCCAGCCAATTTCCTGCCCTACACAACTGGCACCCATCCCGCCAGTAGTATTTAAATGAGGTTCAAACCATTCTTCTGATGCTGGCTTTGGACAGATGGTGTGGGCTCTCCACCGACTTTGCATTTGTTTCGAGTAGAGATCAAAGATATCCCCCCCCCAAATAATTCTAACCCTTCTGTTTCAAAATCTCAGCATGGATGAGAGTATACTATATAAAAATAATGTTGAATAGCTCTTTACTATTCGCAATATTTAATGAGCCAAGACTAAAGGTAGGTTTGATGGAGACACTTAACGTGGCACTGATTGTAGTTTTTCAGAAATCTGAGTCGGAGCTGTTGAGAATGAAAGTGACTGCTCCATTTCAATCATCGATATGGCTGCAAAATCCTGAAAGAGTGAAATTGGCTGTACCAGAATTGATGGACCGATACCAGGAAGTGTTTTGTGTCCCATCAACAAATCTGAGAAGCTGCAATTGTCTAAAATGTGTGAGGCCATTCCAATATCCAAGCACCATCTTCTGGCAAGTTACTCTGATCTTCTCTTCAAATGGCCATCAAAGACAATAAAATATTGTCCCCATAATTCTAACAGATATAGCTTAATTTTGACATCTATTGTAAAGGTAGAAAATGTTTTTTTCTATGAACCGAAAATCCAATATCACTATTAAAATGAATATTTAATTTAGAATTAATTGCTTTCTATTAATTATCCTTCTTCCTGCATCTATTAAACACATTGACAACATACATTTTCCTCCTCGTTGTGGAAAACAGCCTTAAGACTCCACTAAAAAAATTGAGGAAATGAAGCCACAAGGATGGGGGGGACAGTGGATTGAAGAGAGAAGCTCAAGTAGCTACAATCTAAGAGGGCATTAACAATCTTAAGTATGACTAGCCACGATGCTTTATAGTGAATTAATTCTAGACCTAGTGAATTATTTTTTATAGCCACCAATATCAGATAAGGCACTGTGTAGGATATAGGTGCGCATAACTGTATAATATAAGGGCCGATAATGTAGTCCAGATGCACAGGCACTGGGATCACTGATCTTTGGACATTGCAAGATCATGTTAATAGGCTGACTTTGCATTATGGCACAAGGTCAGATCAAGGCAGGGGCTTAGATCACTTCTCCTCGAGTTGACCTCATGCCATAACATGAGCTCACTCACATTGTTAGCAAAATCTTGCAATGCTCCGAGCACAGATACCATGATGTGCTGGGTGTACAGCAGGGTCAAGGGACAAGCTATTGTCGCAGCAAAAGAGCTGCTACTTGCCCTTACAGCTGTGTTGGGGAGAAATGATTGGAACAAGTTACCAAAGTCAAACTGCTTTTTTCAATAAAACAGCATTGAAAGTGTTACTATGGGAGGTGCTGGAAAGAAAAGTTGTTCCTTTTGGAGCTGCAGGTCACCGTGCAGTCAAGGGAAGTTCCAGAGCAGAGGTGGCTGTCTCATCTGTGCACTGAACCTGGGAGCAGGTGAGGAAAAACTTTGTAGGTCACAGTGAGTTTGCCACAGTAGTGTTGCCTTAACAACACATAACTTGGTGCAACATTACAAAGTGCAAATTCATCTGTTCATGCACTTTCCAAATGCCCAGGTTTAAAAAGATACTTTTGCAGTGCTGCCTTGATAATGCATTTGCCGAGTTCCATTAAATACTAACATTAAGCTAACAGTGAAACCAAGCTTTACAAGGCCAGTGTGGTATTGGGCACTTGTTGCTTGTGGGATGAGGGACTGAACGAGGGAGAAGTAGTTAAAGAGTGAAATGTAAAGGATAATACTAGCTTAAATGTGATAAGTAGCAAACACCAAGCTTGGAGGATGTGGAAACTATGGCCCCAAGTTTCCACATGATTTGCACCTGATTTTTAGGAGCAACTGGTGGAGAACGGACTATCTTAGAAATCGCAATTCTCCACATTTTTTTTCTGCAGTTCTAGTCAGTTAGAACAGTTTCACTTTGGAACAGAATTTTTTCTTCAAAAGGGGGCGTGTCTGGCCACTGACGCCTGATTTCAAAGTTTCCACAGTGAAAACGTACTCCAAACTAACTTAGAATGGAGCAAGTGAAGATGTTTGTAGAACTGAAAAAACCTTGTCTACACATTAAAAAATCAGGTGCAGGTTACAAATTAGGCGTCCAGAATGAGATGGGGGGGGGGGGGGGAGTGAGGGGGGGAAGGGAAGTCATTAAATTCTACAATAAATCCTGTGTTATACTTATACAAATATTATACAAATAAATCCAACCTGAATAAAAATTTATAAGCAAAGAAAAGATTAAATAAACCATCTTCCTACCTGTGTGAAAGTGCTTCAGCCAGGGAGAATGCTGCAGGAAGCCTCACAAGTTGAGGCAGCCGTTCCCGACGGCAGGGAGGGAGGGAGGGAGTGAGGGCCCGACCGCAGCGGGGGGGAGGGGGAGGCAGCCGTTCCCGACGGCGGGAGGGAGGGAGGGAGTGAGGGCCCGACCGCAGCGGGGGGGAGGGGGAGGCAGCCGTTCCCGACGGCGGGAGGGAGGGAGGGAGTGAGGGCCCGACCGCAGCGGGGGGGAGGGGGAGGCAGCCGTTCCCGATGGCGGGTGGGGGGGGAAGGAGGCAGTGAGAAGGCTGCAGGAAGCCTCAGAGGTTGAGGCAGCCATTCCCGACGGCAGTGGGGGGGGGGGAGGGCGTCGGGAAACGGCTGCCTCAACTTCTGAGGCTTCCTGCAGCCTTCTCACTGCTGCAAGAAGCCTCAGTGCTGATCATGGAAGGCCAATGTGCTTTTATTAAAAAATGTTCAAAAATTAAACAGCTACAAAGAACTACAAAAATGGCTGAGTGCCAATGTTTCCTTCACACTGTGCGTGCGCGAACGCGCACGTGCAGGGTTTCCGGCCGGAAAAAAAACTAATTTAAATAGTACCCGCCCCCTCCTACTTACAAAATCGGCATGAGTGGTAGGCTCCGCCCCCTGGGCGCCGCGCCAAGCAGACATGGAGCTGCAGGGCGCTGCAGAATCGCGAGTTTTTTTTCTGGCGCCATTTTCGGCGCGAAAAACCGGCGCCCAGCTCGGAGGGGCGCCGGTTTTGTAGCGTGTGGAAACTTGGGGCCAATGGGTGAAACTGGAATACCAAAGGGCACCAAACGGTAGTACTGAGGTTGGGGACAGCATCAAACAAAAAATTAGGGATGCGTGCAATAAAGGTACAGCAGTTATCATGGGCGACTTTAATCTATGTATAGATTACGCTAACCAAACTGGTAGCAATACGGTGGAGGAGGATTTCCTGGAGTGTATTAGGGATGGTTTTCGAGACCAATATGTCGAGGAACCAACTAGAGGGCTGGCCATCCTTGACTGGGTGATGTGTTATGAGAAAGGACTAATTAGCAATCATGTTTTGCGAGGCTCCTTGGGGAAGAGTGACCATAATATGGTAGAATTCTTTATTAAGAGGGAGAGTGACACAGTTAATTCAGAGACTAGGGTCCTGAACTTAAGGAAAGGTAACTTTGATGGTATGAGACATGAATTGGCTAGATATAAAGGGTTGATGGTGGATAGGCAATGGCAAACATTTAAAGATCACATGGATGAACTTCAATAATTGTATATCCCTGTCTGGAGTAAAATAAAACAGGGAGGATGCTCAACCATGGCTAACAAGGGAAATTAAGGATCGTGTTAAATCCAAGGAAGAGGCATATAAATTGTCCAGAAAAAGCAGCAAATCTGAGGACTGGGAGAAATTTAGAATTCAGCAGAGGAGGAAAAAAGGGTTTAATTAGGAGGGGGAAAATAGAGTATGAGAGGAAGCTTGCTGGGAACATAAAAACTGACTGCAAAAGTTTTTATAGATATGTGAAGAGAAAAAGATTAGTGAAGACAAACGTAGGTCCCTTGCAGTCAGAATCAGGTGAATTTATAATGGGGAACAAAGAAATGGCAGACCAGTTGAACAAATACTTCGGTTCTGTCTTTATGAAGGAAGACACAAATAACCTTCTGGAAATACTAGGGGGCGAGGGTCTAGTGAAAAGGAGGAACTGAAGGAAATCCTTATTAGTCGGGAAATTGTGTTAGGGAAATTGATGGGATTGAAGGTCGATAAATCCCCGGGGCTGATAGTCTGCATCCCAGAGTTATTAAGGAAGTGGCCCTAGAAATAGTGGATGCATTGGTGATCATTTTCCAACAGTCTATCGACTGGATCAGTTCCTATGGACTGGAGGATAGCTAATGTAACCTCACTTTTTAAAAAAGGAGGGAGAGAAAAAATGGGTAATTATAGACCGGTTAGCCTGACATCAGTAGTGTGGAAAATGTTGAAATCAATTATTAAAGATGAAATAGCAGCGCATTTGGAAAGCAGTGACAGGATCGGTCCAAGTCAGCATGGATTTATGAAAGGGAAATCATGCTTGACAAATCTTCTAGAATATTTTGGGGATGTAACTAGTATAGTGGACAAGGGAGAACCAGTGGATGTGGTGTATCTGGACTTTCAAAAGGCTTTTGACAAGGTCCCACACAAGAGATTGGTGTGCAAAATTAAAGCACATGGTATTGGGAATAATGTACTGACGTGGCTAGAGAACTGGTTGGCAGACAGGAAGCAGAGAGTGGGGATAAACGGGTCCTTTTCAGAATGGCATGCAGTGAATAGTGGAGTGCCGCGGGGCTCAGTGCTGGGACCCAGCTATTTACAATATACATCAGTGATTTAGATGAAGGAATTGAGTGTAATATCTCCAAGTGTGCAGATGACACTAAGCTGGGTGGCGGCGTGAGCTGCGAGGAGGATGCTAAGTGGCTGCAGGGGGACTTGGACAGGTTAGGTGAGTGAGCAAATGCATGGCAGATGCAGTATAATGTGATAAATGTGAGGTTATCCACTTTTGGTGGCAAAAACACGAAGGCAGAATATTTTCTGAATGGCGGCAGATTAGGAAAAGGGGAGGTGCAACGAAACCTGGGTGTCATGGTACATCAGTCATTGAAAGTTGGCATGCAGGTACAGCAGGCGGTGAAGAAGGCAAATGGTATGTTGGCCTTCATAGCTAGGGGATTTGAGTATAGGAGTAGGGAGGTCTTACTGCAGTTGTACAGGGCCTTGGTGAGGCCTCACCTGGAATATTGTGTTCAGTTTTGGTCTCCTAATCTGAGGAAGGATGTTCTTGCTATTGAGGGAGTGCAGCAAAGGTTTACCAGACTGATTCCCGGGATGGCAGGACTGACATATGAGGAGAGACTGGATCGACTGGGCCTGTATTCACTGGAGTTTAGAAGGATGAGAGGGGATCTCATAGAAACATATCAAATTCTGACGGGACTGGACAGGTTAGATGCAGGAAGAATGTTCCCAATGTTGGGGAAATCCAGAACCAGGGAACACAGTCTAAGGATAAGGGGTAAGCTATTTAGGACTGAGATGAGGAGAAACTTCTTCATTCAGAGAGTTGTTAACCTGTGGAATTCTCTACCGCAGAGAGCTGTTGATGCCAGTTCATTGGATATATTCAAGAGGGAGTTTGATATGGCCCTTACAGCTAAAGGGATCAAGGGGTATGGAGAGAATGCAGGAAAGGGGTACTGAGGTGAATGATCAGCCATGATCTTATTGAATGGTGGTGCAGGCTCGAAGGGCTGAATGGCCTACTCCTGTAATCAAAGGTTTTTCTTACTATTTTCTCTCTCTCTGTTCATAACCAGAAGAGATAACCAATGCCAGTCACCCCTCATGAGTGTTTAGGATTAGGGACTTCCCAAAACAGTGGATGTGAGGTATTTATCAATTATCAAGACAAGCTAACAACTTGTTTATCGCCATAATTCTTTGGGGAAATAACTTAGTATTTTAACCACTTTTGTCTTTAAAACTTGTGTGAATGAATACACTCTGCTTTAAAATAATTAGATACAATTGTTTTCCAAATACTTTCTCTGGAAAAATGCTCGGATCAATATCAAAACATGACTGTACTCAAGAAATTAATTATTGCACCCAATATCTAGCCTCCACCAACAGCATTGGGATAGGGGCCCGAATGGCCATGTGTACCACCGATAATGCTGTGCAGTTTGGGAAATCTAGACAGATAGTAAAAGTGTTGCTTTGTGTTTTCCATGGGGAAATAGATGATTTAATTGACCCAGCAATCAGGACATCTGAGAGCTGCATGATACAACATGGCATGGCAGCTCAGTCCCGTGGAATGCACATACTGTGCCATGTGGGATGTCCTGGATGCTTCTCGTGGCTTGAACGACCACATGTGCAGGAAGTGTTGCCAGCTACCACAGCTCAAGATCCGTGTTTCGGAGCTTGAGCGGCAGCTGGAGTCACTGCAGCGCATCCACGATGCTGAGAACTTCGTGGATAGAATGTTTCTGGAGGTGGTCACTCCACAGCTTAAGAGTGTGCAGGCAGAGAGGGAATGGGTGACCGTCAGACAGACAAGGAGGACCAGGCAGGTAGGACAGGAGTCCCCTGAATGCATCTTGCTCTCCAACCAGTATTCTGTTCTAAGTACTGGAGGGTCGATGGTTCCTCTGGGGAGTGCAGCCAGAGCCAAGTTCACGGCACCACACGTGGCTCAGCTGCATGGGGTGGGGGGGAAGGAAGAAGAGTGGAAGAGCAATAGTGGTAGGGGATTCGATAATTAGGGGAGCAGGCAGGCGTTTCTGCGGCCGAGACGTGACTCCAGGATGGTATGTTGCCTCCCTGGTGCCAGGGTCAAGGATGTCACTGAGTGGCTGCAGGACATTCTGAGGGGGGGGGGAGAGGGTGAACAGCCAGAGGTCGTGGTCCATATCGGTACCAATGACATAGGTAGAAAGAGGGATGAGGTCCTGCAGGCAGATTTTAGGGAGCTAGGAGAGAGATTAAAAAGCAGGACCTCCAAGGTAGTAATCTCCGGATTACTCTCAGTGCCACATGCTAGTGAGTACAGAAATAGGAGAATGGCTGGAGAGTTGGTACAGGAGGGAGGCCTTTAGATTACTGAGGCATAGGGACATTTTCTGGGGGAGGTAGGATCTGTACAAGCCAGATGGGTTACACCTCAATAGAGCTGGGACCAATATCCTCGCGGGGGTTTTGCGAGTGCTGTTGGGGAGTGTTTAAGCTAGCTTGGCAGGGGTATGGGAACCTGAGATTCAGAAGGGAGAGAAGCAAAGCTGGAATTGGAAAGCAGAAAATTAGGAAGTGAATTTGGAAGGCAGAGGAAACAAAGGCTATTAAATAGACAACAAGGGAGTTTGGCAGTGCTAAATGGTACATACTTCAATGCAAGGCATCTAGGGAATAAGGCAGATGAGCTGAGAGCACAGATAAACAGTTGGGAGTATGTTAGCTATTACTGAGACTTGGCTGAAAGAAGGGCAGGTATGGCAACTCAACATTTCTAGTTACAGGGTATTCAGACGGGATAGAGACGGGGAAAAAAATGAGGTGGGGGGGGTCGCAGTATTGATTACAGAAACAATTACAGCTGTGAGGAGGGTTGAAATGTTAGAAGGATCATGAAATGAGGCCATATGGTTGAATTGAAGAACAAAAAAGGGGCGATCACATTGCTGGGAGCGTACTATAGACCCCCCAAACAGTCAGAGGGAGATAGAAGAGCAAATAAGTTGCAAATTTCTGAGAAGTGCAAAAACTATAGGGAAGTAATAGTGGGGGAAATCAACTACCCTAATAATAACTGGGATAGAATTAGTGTGAAAGGTATAGAGGATGCAGAATTCCTAAAATGCATCCAGGAGAACTTTTTAAGCCAGTTTGTAGCAAGCCCAACCAGAGAGACGGCGGTTCTGGACTTAGTTTTAGAGAATGAAGCTGGGCAGGTGGAAGGAGTATCTGTGGGAGAACATTTTGGTGCTAGTGACCATAATTCAGTTAGATTTAGGGTAGTTATGGAAAAGGACAAAGATCGACCAGGAATAAAAGTTCTCCATTGGGGGAAAGCCAATTTTACTAAGCTGAGATCTGATTAAGCCAAAGTGGACTGGAAACAGCTACTGGAAGGTAAATCAGTGTCAGAGCAGTGGGAGCCATTCAAGGAGGAGATCCTGAGGGTTCAGAGCAAGTATATTCCCTTAAAGAAAAAGGGTGGGACTAACAAATCTAGAGCCCCCTGGATGTCAAGGGGCATACAGGGTAGGAAATAAAAAAGGAAATTAGGAAAGCAAAGCATGAAAAAATGTTGGCAAGTAAAATCAAGGAAAACCTGTCATGTATCCTACATGGCCACTGCTAGTACTATCACAAGGTGTTCCACCAGAGGCCACAGCAGTGGGAGACTTGTAGGTTACTTGTACTAGTGTGCCTGTGCTAGTATAAAAGGCAGGCCACCAGGTGTGATCCTCACTCGGGAGTTAACAAATAAAGAACTACGGTCACTACAGTTCAAGTACAACACATTGTCTCGTAGAGTCATTACCTGAGCATCTAAGGACACAACAATTGGCGACAAGATTACGAACTTTCACGCAAAAATGGCTACCCTTGGTATGTTGCAGCAGTTTGCCGATGGTGATGATTAGGACGCCTTTGTGGAGAGGCTCGAACATTTCTTCACAGCAAACAACCTGGCAGGAGACGACCCAGCCACACTGGCTGATAAGCGCAAGCTACCTTGCTAACCAGTCTATGGCCTCGTCAGGGACTTGTTGGCACCAGCAAAGACAACGACCAAGACGTACAAGGAGCTCGTAACCCTGATCCATGAGCAACTCAAGCCCAAGCAGTGCATTCTCACAGCCAGACACTGGTTCTACACCCACCGGCGACCCGAAGGCCAGGAAATCACGAAATACGGCGCAGACCTCGAGGCTGGCGGCACCGTGTGAGTTCGGCAACCACCTCAACAAAGTGCTGCGGGACATTTTTGTCATCGGAATTGGCCATGAAGGCCTTCTTCATAAGCTACTGTCGGTGGGTACCACAGTCACGCTGCAGAAGGCCATCTCTGTGAGCCAGGCATTCATGACCTCGACTTGCGGCTCTAAGCAGATGGCACCCTCAGGACTCGAACCCGGCAGTTACTGTGCACAGAGTGGTGCCATTTAGAGGCTGGACTGTAAAGCATGAACCCTCTCAGGGAAGAGAGAACAGGCCCATGAGTCCCATAACTCAGAGTCTGCCGAGGGGGGCTAATCGAGTAGCACCATGCTGGCATTGTGGAGGGAATCACAGGGCTCACCAGCGCCGTTTTAAAGATTGTATGCAAAGGCTGCAGCACAAAGGGCCACCTCCAGCAAATGTGTAAGAGAAATATGACTCACTGTGTCGATGAAGAGTCTGCAGATGACCAGGAATCCATCGCAGATTATGAATCGATAGGCAGAGAGACAGGGAGGTACATAGCATGTTTACCTGCACCACCGAGTGTTCCCAGCTGAAGATGGAAGTCGAGATGGATGACGTTCCAGTCTTCATGAAAGTGGACACGGGGGTGAGCCAGTCAGTGATGAATCAAGAAGTCTTTGAGAGGCTATGGGACAATCAAGCTGAACGACCCAAGTTGGTCCCGGTTCAGGCAAAGCTGCGCACCTACAGCGATGAAATCATCCCAGTCATTAGTAGTGCGAATGTAAAGGTACTCCATGATGGCGCGGTGCACAAGTTAACTCTGTGGATTGTTGCAGGTGATGGACCAACGCTGCTTGGCAGAAGGTGGATGGAGAAGATCCATTGGAAGTGGGAAGACTTTACCCCTCCAGTGATCAACGTCCTCTGTGCTCAGAGACAAAGCAAGCCCTCACCTGAGGGTGGACCTGGCACCAGAGAGCAGACCAGCACAGCACCCAAGGCACAGACTATTCAGCACGACTGCGTGGAGATGATCCAGCTGAGACGACCCGAACGCACCTTCCAGGCTCCAGTGGCAGGACTCCGGAGGAAGAAAATCGGATCCAGAGGCAACTTCCCAGCTTCGGTGGCAGAACCCGGGGAGAAGAGGATCACCGCAGTCGACATCGTGGATGGAGGAAAGATGGCGCCCAAACCGCGAGGTGAGGCGCTGAAGAAAAAGATGGCTGCGGCCAGACCACGAGGTGCAGCGCTGACGGAGCAACATGTGGCACCAAACGGAGAAGAGGATTGGGGTAAAGCAAGAAAGGCTCTCTTAAAGGAGGCCTGCAACCCACTACAATTAAAGGGACAGTTCCACGCACTCAAGCATTGTAATAACAACTGTAAGTCAGAGACAAAATGTGTAATTGATCATGTAAAATGTGTAAGTGATGATCTGAATTCTGCACATGCAACCAGCGAGGAAAAGTCGCGCGATCGCGATCGGGATCGGACCCACAGTGTCCATCATAAGTAATGAAAAGCTGTGTGATGTAGGAGTTCAACTGCACGCAGCCAATGCAGTGGCAGACGCCCATCGGGTGCACGCAGGTCCAGCTATCCAATGTTGCAGCCTGCATCCCAGGGACCAGAGTTATGCACCATGGAGTGTGGCCACAAGCAGCCAACACACACGAGCTGCAGAGCAAGCGACCTCAGCAGGGCAATGGCACCGATATCGATACCCTGCCCCTGATCGGCTCCACCTCTCAGGCACCCGATGGCACCAACTGCCACGAGCCTGAAAGAGCAGACTGTGCCAATGCACAGTCCCCATCCCCCATCGCCACCAAGGCCATACCGGAAACGAAGGGTCACCCGCTACAGTTCCCCCAAAGGGGACCGGGACCAGTCAGGATCCCAAACCAAACAACACCCAGGCCAGCGAGACAGCAGTCCCCTGTGCACTGTTAGACGACAGCCGATCAGGGAGCAGCAGCGACCCAGGGTGCAGAGAAAGGGCAGGGAGGTTACAGGCACCTGTGAACTGGCCTGATGCTAGGGACCATGGCAACAGCCCCAAGAGCAGGCAACTCAAGCCAACCGGGTTCCCACTGCCAGCACTGGGCACTGCACCGCCACCAGACTGCAGGGACACCATCCAGGGAACTAGTTTGTCCTTACGCACAGTCACTGCATCGATAAGGTATCTCACCAGTCTAACATACTTGTCTCATAACGGAACCACAAATGTAATGCAAACCTGTTTTCCTGAACTTGAATGTATATGAATGCAACGAGCCTCTGGCATAATCTATATGGGGGGGCAGGGTGGAGAATGGAGTGGTCAGGGACACGCACACAAACAGCAACCACCAGCACTCTACTGCACCAACCACTCACCCGAGATTGAAACGACCTGCCAAGGATCACCCAGATAGAACACACATAGAGCTAAGCCCAGAGCACAGTCAATGCAAAGGCGATTTGCACTAAAAGCTCAGGGGAGAGTGATATCATGTATCCTACATGTCTACTATTGGTACTATCACAAGGTGTACCACCAGAGGGCACAGCAGTGGGAGACTTGTAGGTTACCTGTACAGGTGTGCCTAGCCTAGTATAAAAGGCAGGCCACCAGGTGTGATCCTCACTCAGGAGTTAACAAATTAAGGACTAAGGTCACGACAGTTCAAGTACAACACATTGCCTTGTGGAGTCATTATTAGAGCATCCAAGGACACAAAAAAACCAAAGGTGTTTTATTAATTACATTAAGAGCAAGAGGATAACTAAACAAAGAGTAGGGCCTATTAGAGACCATGAAGGTAATCTGTGTGTGGAGGCCGAAGGCGTGGGTATGGTTCTTTATAAATACTTGGCAACTGTTTTCACAAAAGAGAGGGGCTATGCAGATATTGCAATCAGGGAGGAGGAGTTTGAAATATTAGATGCAATAAATATAGTGAGAGAGAAAGTATTAAGGGATTTAGCAGCTTTGAAAGTGGATAAATCCCCAGGCCTGGATGAAATGTATCACAGTTTGTTAACAGAATCAAAAGTGGAAATAGCAGAGGCTCTGACCATCATTTCTGGCTACAGGTGTGGTGCCTGAGGACTGGAGGACTGCTAACATTGTACCTTTGTTTAAAAAGAGGGAAAGGGATAGATTGAATAATTACAGGCCAGTCAGCTTAAACTTTGTGGTGGGAAAAGTATTGGAAAAAATTCTGAGGGATAGGATAAATCTTCATTTAGAAATACACGGATTAATTAATTAAGGACAATCAGCATGGATTTGTGAAGGGAAGGTCGTATCTGACTAACTTGATTAAACTTTTTGAGGAGGTAAGTAGTGTATATGGATTTTAGCAAGGCTTTTAATAAGGTTCCACATGGTAGACTGGTCATGAAAGTAAAATCCCACGGGATCCATGGCAAAGTGGCAAGTGGGATCCAAAATTGGCTCAGCAGCAGGAAGCAAAGGGTAATGGTTGATGGGTGTTTTTGTGACAGGAAGGCTGTTTCTAGTGGGATTCTGCAAGGCTCAGTATTAGCTCCCTTGCTTTTTGTGGTATAGAAACATAGAAACATAGAAAATAGGTGCAGGAGTAGGCCATTCGGCCCTTCTAGCCTGCACCGCCATTCAATGAGTTCATGGCTGAACATGCAACTTCAGTACCCCATTCCTGCTTTCTCGCCATATCCCTTGATCCCCCTAGTGGTAAAGACTACATCTAACTCCTTTTTGAATATATTTAGTGAATTGGCCTCAACAACTTTCTGTGGTAGAGAATTCCACAGGTTCACCACTCTCTGGGTGAAGAAGTTTCTCCTCATCTCGGTCCTAAATGGCTTACCCTTTATCCTTAGACTGTGACCCCTGGTTCTGGACTTCCCCAACATCAGGAACATTCTTACTGCATCTAACCTGTCTAAACTCATCAGAACTTTAAACGTTCATTCTTCTGAACTCCAGTGAATACAAGCCCAGTTGGTCCAGTCTTTCTTGATATGTCAGTCCCGCCATCCCGGGAATCAGTCTGGTGAACCTTCGCTGCACTCCCTCAATAGCAAGAATGTCCTTCCTCAAGTTAGGAGACCAAAACTGTACACAATACTCCAGGTGTGGCCTCACCAAGGCCCTGTACAACTGTAGTAACACCTCCCTGCCCCTGTACTCAAATCCCCTTGCTATGAAGGCCAACATGCCATTTGCTTTCTTAACCACCTGCTGTACCTGCATGCCAACCTTCAATGACTGATGTACCATGACACCCAGATCTCTTTGCATCTCCCCTTTTCCTAATCTGTCACCATTCAGATAATAGTCTGTCTCTCTGTTTTTGCCACCAAAGTGGATAACCTCACATTTATCCACATTATACTTCATCTGCCATGCATTTGCCCACTCACCTAACCTATCCAAGTTACTCTGCAGCCTCATAGCATCCTCCTCGCAGCTCACACTGCCACCCAATTTAGTGTCATCCGCAAATTTGGAGATGCTACATTTAATCCCCTCGTCTAAATCATGAATGTACAATGTAAACAGCTGGGGCCCCAGCACAGAACCTTGCGGTACCCCACTAGTCACTGCCTGCCATTCTGAAAAGTACCCATTTACTCCTACTCTTTGCTTCCTGTCTGACAACCAGTTCTCAAATCCACGTCAGCACACTACCCCCAATCCCACGTGCTTTAACTTTGCACATTAATCTCTTGTGTGGGACCTTGTCGAAAACCTTCTGAAAGTCCAAATACACCACATCAACTGGTTCTCCCTTGTCCACTCTACTGGAAACATCCTCAAAAAATTCCATAAGATTTGTCAAGCATGATTTCCCTTTCACAAATCCATGCTGACTTGGACCTATCAGGTCACCTCTTTCCAAATGCACTGCTATGATATCCTTAATAATTGATTCCATCATTTTACCCATTACCGATGTCAGGCTGACTGGTCTATAATTCCCTGTTTTCTCTCCATCCTTTTTTAAAAAGTAGGGTTACATTGGCTAACCTCCACTCCATAAGAACTAATCCAGAATCTATGGAATGTTGGAAAATGATTGTCAATGCATCGCTATTTCCAAGGCCACCTCCTTAAGTACTCTGGGAATCAGACCATCAGGCCATGGGGATTTATCGGCCTTCAATCCCATCAATTTCCCCAACACAATTTTCTGACTAATAAAGATTTCCCTCAGTTCTTCCTTCTTACTAGATCCTCTGACCCCTTTTATATCCGGAAGGTTGTTTGTGTCCTCCTTAGTGAATACCGAACCAAAGTACTTGTTCAATTGGTCTGCCATTTCTTTGTTCCCCGTTATGACTTCCCCTGATTCTGACTGCAGGAGACTTATATTTGTCTTTACTAACCTTTTTCTCTTTACATATCTATAGAAGCTTTTGAAGTCCATTTTAATGTTCCCTGCAAGCTTCCTCTCGTACTCTATTTTCCCTGCCCTAATGAAACCCTTTGTCCTCCTCTGCTGAGTTCTAAATTTCTCCCAGTCCCCGGGTTCGCTGCTATTTCTGGCCAGTTTTTTTATGCCACTTCCTTGGCTTTAATACTATCCCTGATTTCCCTTGATAGCCACGGTTGAGCCACCTTTCCTTTTTTATTTTTACGCCAGACAGGGATGTACAATTGTTGTAGTTCATCCATGCGGTCTCTAAATGTCTGCCATTGTCCATCCACTGTCAACCCCTTAAGTATCATTCGCCAATCTATCCTAGCCAATTCACGCCTCATACCTTCAAAGTTACCCTTCTTTAAGTTTTGGACCATGGTCTCTGACTTAACTGTTTCATTCTCCATCCTAATGTAGAATTCCACCATATTATGGTCACTCTTCCCCAAGGGGCCTCGCACAATGAGATTGCTAATTAATCCTCTCTCATTACACAACACCCAGTCTAAGATGGCCTCCCCCCTAGTTGGTTCCTCGACATATTGGTCTAGAAAACCATCTCTTATGCACTCCAGGAAATCCTCCTCCACCGTATTGTTTCCAGTTTGGTTAGCCCAATCTATGTGCATATTAAAGTCACCCATGATAACTGCTGCACCTTTATTGCAGGCACCCTAATTTCCTGTTTGATGCCCTCCCCAACATCACTATTACTGTTTGGAGGTCTGTACACAACTCCCACTAGCGTTTTCTGCCCTTTGGTATTCTGTAGCTCCACCCATACCGATTCCACATCATCCAAGCTAATGTCCTTCCTTACTATTGCATTAATTTCCTCTTTAACCAGCAATGCTACCCCGTCTCCTTTTCCTTTCTGTTATCCTTCCTAAATGTTAGATACCCTTGGATGTTGAGTTCCCAGCCTTGGTCACCCTGGAGCCATGTCTCCGTGATGCCAACCACATCGTATCCGTTAACTGCTATCTGCACAGTTAATTCGTCCACCTTATTCCGAATACTCCTCGCATTGAGGCACAGAGTCTTCAGTCTTGCCTTTTTAACAGACTTTGACCCTTTACATATCAATGAATGTACAGGTATGATTAAGAAGTTTGCAGATGATACAAAAATTGGCTGTGTGGTTGATAAAGAAGAAGATAGCTATAGACTGCAGGAAGATATTGATGAACTGGTCAGGTGGGCAGAACAGTGGCAAATGGAATTTAATCTGGAGAAGTGTGAGGTAATGCATTCAGGGAGGGCTAACAAGGCAAGGGAATATATATTAAATAGGACACAGAAGTGTAGAGGAACAAAACAACCTTGGAGTGCATGTCCACAGATCCCTGAAGGTAGCAGGCCACATAGATAAGATGGTTAAGAAGGCATACGGAATACTTGCCTTTATTAGCCGAGGCATAGAATACAAGAGCAGGGAGGTTATGCTTGAACTGTATAAACCACTAGTTACGCCACAACTAGAGTACTGCATGCAGTTCTGGTCACCACATTATAGGAAAGATGTAATTGCATTAGAGAGAGTACAGAGGAGATTAACGAGGATGTTGCCTGGACTGGAGAATTTTAGCTATGAGGAAAGATTGGATAAGCTGAGTTTGTTTTCTTTGGAAAAGAGGAGGCTGAGGGAAGACCTTATTGAGGTCTAAAATTATGAGGGGCCTAGATATATATTCCAATGAGGGGGAAAGGGTGTAAGAGAAAAAATAGCCATCCGTGGCTAACTAAAGAAATAAAGGACGGTATCCAATTAAAAAGAAGGGCAGACAAAGTGGTAAAAACTAGTGGGAGGACAGAAGACTGGGAAGCTTTTAAAAGCCAGCAAAGAATGAATAAAAAAATGATTAAGAAAGGGAAGATAGACCATGAAAGTAAACTAGCACAAAATTTAAAAACAGATAGTAAGAGGTTCTATAGGTATATAAAAAGGAAAAGAGTGGCTAAAGTAAATGTTGGTCCCTTCGAGGATGATACCGGGAAATTAATAATGGGGAACATGAGATGGCAGAAACTCTGAACAAATATTTTGTATCAGTCTTTACGGTAGAGGACACGAACAGTATCCCAACAGTGGATAGTCAAGGGGCTATAGCGGGGGAGGAACACAATCACAATCACTAAGGAGGTGGTACTCAGTAAGATAATGGGACTAAAGGCAGATAAATCCCCTGGACCTGATGGCTTGCATCCTAGGGTCTTAAGAGAAGTAACGGCAGGGATTGTGGATGCATTGGTTGTAATTTACCAAAATTCCCTGGATTCTGGGGAGGTCCCAGCAGATTGGAAAACTGCAAATATAACGCCCCTATTTAAAAAAGGAGGCAGACAAAAAACAAGAAACTATAGACCAGTTAGTCTAACATCTGTGGTTGGGAAAATGTTGGAGTCCATTATTAAAGAAGCAGTAGCAGGACATTTGGAAAAGCAGAATTCGATCAGGCAAAGTCAGCAGGGATTTATGAAGGTGAAGTCATGTTTGACAAATTTGCTGGAATTCTCTGAGGATGTAACGACATGGTGGATAAAGGGGAACCAGTGGATGTGGTGTATTTGGACTTCCAGAAGGCATTTGACAAGGTGCCACATAAAAGGTTACGACACAAAATAAAAGTTAACGGGTTTGGGGGTAATATATCAGCATGGATAGAGGATTGGTTAACTAACAGAAAACAGAGTCGGGATAAATGGTTCATTCTCTGGTTGGCAACCAGTAACTAGTGGGGTGTCGCAGGGATCAGTGCTGGGACCCCAACTATTTACAATCTATATTAACAACTTGGAAGAAGGGACAGAGTGTAACGTAGCCAAGTTTGCTGACGATACAAAGACGGGAGGCAAAGCAATGTGTGAGGAGGACACAAAAAACTTGCAAAGGGACATAGACAGGCTAAATGAGTGGGCAAAAATTTGGCAGATGGAGTATAATGTTGGAAAGTGTGAGGTCATGCACTTTGGCAGAAAAAATCAAAGAGCAAGTTATTATTTAAATGGAAAAAGATTGCAAAGTGCCGCAGTACCATTTATCCCGACTCTCTTTTCTGTTAGTTAGCCAATCCTCTATCCGTGCTAATCTATTACTCCCAACCCCCGTGAACTTTTATCTTGTGCAGTAACCTTTTATGTAGCATCTTGTCAAATGCCTTCTGGAAGTCCAAATACACCACATCCACTGGTTTATCCACCCTGTTCCTCAAAACTGCAGCAAATTTGTCAAACATGACTTCCCCTTCAGAAATCCACGCTGACTCTGCCTGACTGAATTTTGCTTTTCGAAATGTCCTGCTATTGCTTCTTTAATAATGGACTCCAACATTTTCCCAACCACAGATGTTAGACTAACTGGTCTATAGCTTCCTGCTTTTTGTCTGCCTCCTTTTTTAAATAGGGGCATTACATTTGCAGTTTTCCAATCTGCTGGGACCTCCCCAGAATCCTGGGAATTTTGGTAAATTACAACCAATGCATCCACAATCCCTGCCGCTACTTCTCTTAAGACCGTAGAATGCAAGCCATCAGGTCCATGGGATTTATCTGACTTTAGCCCCATTATCTTACTGAGTACCACCTCCTTAGTGATTGTGATTGTGTTAAGTTCTTCCCCCATTATAGCCCCTAGACTATCTACTGTCGGAATATTGTTAGTGTCCTCTACCGTAAAGACTGATACAAAATATTTGTTCAGAGTTTCTGCCATCTCCATGTTTTCCATTAGTAATTCCCTGGTCACGTCCTCTAAGGGACCAACATTTACTTTCATCACCCTTTTCTTTTTTATATACCTATAGAAACTCTTACTATCTGTTTTTATATTTTGTGCTAGTTTACTTTCATTGTCTATCTTCCCTTTCTTAATCATTTTTTTGCTGGCTTTTAAAAGCTTCCCAATCTTCTGTCCTCCCAGTAGTTTTGGCCACTTTGTATGCCATTGTTTTTAATTGGATACCGTACTTTATTTCTTTAGTTAGCCACAGATGGCTATCTTTTCTCTTACACCCTATCCTCCTCACTGGAATATATTTTTCTTGAGAGTTGTGAAATATCTCCTTAAATGTACACTACTGTCCATCAACCGTCCTATACTTTAATCTATTTTCCCAGTCCACTTTACCCAACTCTGCCCTCATACCTTCCTAGTCTCCTTTATTTTTGCTTAGTACGCTGGTTAGAGATCCAACTTTCTCACCCTCCATCTGAATTTGAAATTCAATCATGCTATGATCACTCATTTCGAGGGGATCCTTTATTAGAAGATTGTTTATTAATCCTGTCTCATTACACAGGACCAGATCTAAGATAGTCTGCACCCTGGTTGGTTCCGTTACATACTACTCAAGGAACCCGTCCCTTATGCACTCTATGAACACCTCCTCAAGGTTACCCTGACAAATTTGATTTGTCCAATCAATATGGAGGTTAAAATCACCTATGATTATTGCTGTTCCCTTTTTACAAGCCCCCGCTATTTCCTGGTTTATGCTCCGACCAACAGAGTTGCTACTGTTCGCGGGCCTATAGACTATGCCCACCAGTGACTTTTTCCCCTTATTGTTCCTTATCTCCACCCAAGTGTCCAGTTCTGTGATGGCATCCTTGAGGAATCATACCCTCCACATACAGCTTACATTGGACATGACCAGGTATGATTAGCTGGCCCACAAAGGCAGATATGAGCTGACCCCAAGAAGCCACATGCCTGTCTGCCATACCTCGTCTGAATGTTCATCTCCACAATCTGCAAATATAAAGGGATGCCAAGAGGAGTACTTGAGCTTCTGTATAAGTAACACACAATTAAATATTATAAAGAAACAATAAAAAGCTGCAAGTGCTGGAAATCTGAAACAAAAACAGAAATTGCTGAAAACACTCAGCAGGTCAAGCAGTATCCACAGAGAGAATATACGTTTTCAAATATAGGGCTCAATTTTGGCCAGGAGTTGCTCCGTTTTTTTTAAAGAGTACCTGCTTTTTCTGGCGTAATTTAAAAATCCCCAGTTTCCCCAATCAATTTGCACTGCCATAACTCACTTAGTTACGTTTTTTTTAAGTTAGTTTTTTTTTCTCAAAAGGGGGCGTTACCAGCCACCTATGCCAGTTCTGCCCATTTAGGCAACTTTGGCCAGCTAATAGTTGCTCCATTTCTACTTAGGCCAGCGTATGTGGCCACTTGAGGAAACCCTTGTGGAGAGTTAAAGAAATCGGCGCAGGTAGGTACATCGGAGGCCATTCGGCCTGGGATTGGGGTGGAAAGCGGAGATGACCTGCACCTAAACCAACCAAACCTTACCCTTAGCAATGTTTGCAAACAAAAACTACTAGCAATTCAATAAGAAATAAAAAATTGAAGTCCTACCTTCATCTTCAAACTGCAATTCACCTTTCTGCAGCAGGCCAGTGCGGGAGGCCACTCGGCCTGGGCTAGGGGCGGGCAGGAGAACTGATAGCGCTCCTGCCTGCCAGTGATTTCTGTCAGTTCTGTTGCCCGCCCCTAACCCAACAAAAGAGGCAGAATAAATGCAGAGAATTTTACCTAAAGGAGTCCAGCAACACAGGGAGGAAGAACATCGCCACGCTCTCAAACTGACAGAGAGACCTACATCAATTGGGACTGTTGTTGCAGACTCGCAGTGCAACTGCGCATGTGCGGACTTCATGAATCACCACTGCGCATATGCAGACATCCCGGCACATTTTCCAGCGCAGAACGACTGGCTACGCTGGGCGACTGCAGTGAAGAGGCTAAACAACGGCCAAAGTTCCAACCTTTTTTTTCGGCGCATGTGGGAACCTACATAAGCGGTGCAATTCTGGTAAGTGTGCCAAAAAACGGGCTCGGCCAAAATTGAGCCCATAGAAAGTACTCTGTTCTGTGGAGCAAACCCAATGAGGAGGATTCACTGTTAGTGGTCACCTTGATACCTTCTTACCACGCATTATTGCTCCAAATGACTCTTTAAAAAAGACTTGTCAAGAATGAGAACTGAAAAATGATTGTAGGGGGAAGCGCTTTATGGAGATCTGTCAATAATATTACCCATAAAGTTACGTTTCCCTTAAAAAAAAACACTGATAAAAACACACTTCTATATTGAAAGAGGAATGGCAATGGATCATCCTATTCTGCAAAATGCACTTTTCCATCATTGATAATCAATCGGTGACCCAAGTGTTATTGCATTTTTAAATCAACAAACTTAATTGAGGTAAAAATTGTTTTTACTCATAATTTCAAAGACATTGAACTGCAAAAGCACCTCTTTAAGAAGTATGTTTTAGCATGGTGCAACCAGAGAGAAAAATCTATTGCGCCATTAGATGTTTATTACTTTTAAAATTAGGTCAAATGTTCATGCTTATTTTATAAGCTATCAAGCACCTAAGATTAGACATAGTGTCTGACATGCCTGACAATTACTTATGGCACTAATCTAATCGTTGAAGTGGTGGGGAGGGAGAGAAATATGACTTGTCAATTTGACTCACAGCAAGTACATAATTTTCTATTTAAAACAATATTTACTGCACTAAAGTCTGCACACTCCTCAAGGCTCACTACTGTTGGGACAAACTGAACTATTTTCTTTCTCTTGGTTAAAGGAACCCAGTTAACTACAACTCACCTGAGTCAAAATGTAAGTAGACCAAAGTGATCCTCCACCTAGATTAAAGATCAGCAAATCAATGGTGCAAAGCACAGGGTTCTCTTATCTCTTAAAGAAAATAAGAAGTTGTAAGTGAAGAAGGCCACACAGCTCATCTCATCCACTTGGAAATTATTTTATTAGCATTATCCATCATCTCTTCCAGTTCTACACTCCCAAAAACTAAAATCTAACAGCCATTCTCGTCATTTAGGTATCTGGTTGGCAGCCAGTTGCCAATGGAGTGCCCACAAGGTTCAGTGTTGTTGCCACTGGTGTTCATCATTTTTATAAATGATTTAGAGAAAGGAATTATCTGTAAAGTGTCCAGATTTGCAGATGCTACCAAATTGGTATATGCTTGAAAGATACCACCATTCTACTAGTACATCATACAGTCTGCTCCACATATGAAGCAGTACCTTGTGTCTGACTTTAACTTAACTTTTCCTACTCAATTTATTTATTTTTCCCTGCCAATTTTGTCCACCCCCATCTCTCTTCTAAAAAATACAGTTCCTTAGGTGCCAGTCACTGCCCAGCCTATCTTGCTAAAAGGATTATGTAAGGTCCTTGATCATGAGGGGCATCAGAACCACGCCTGACCCTGTCCTCACACACAGACTTCCTGCAGAATTTTTGGATAGTAACTAAGAATGGGAACTCTAGCCAATTTTCCCACCCCGAGTCCAGAGGTACTGAGGCTACTTGTCGTGCTCCTATCTGTTTGAGATCAGCCTTTGGGCACAGACTGAGGTTGAATCTGAGATCATCCTGGCCTGTAAGGCTCAACTCATTTTTAATTCCTCTGCTCCAGTTAAAAATTGCTACATTACTAACCTGGAATAAGAACTCCTGCCCTTAAGTTGTGTTTCCACATTTTAACTGAAATAATCTGCAAACCTCCACAGAATCAAATATTTGACGATTTGATTTTCTTACCTGTAGTGTGTAAGCCACAATTCTTAAGTCTATAATCCTAAGAAAATATTCTGTGTTTCAAGATGATATCTCCTTTGTACCTGTTCAAGTGCTTGAGTGTCCTATTGAAGTTGAAATGGACCAGCCTTGAATACAATAGTCTGAGTGTGGTCTCACTAATGAGTTAAAGTAACTTGTTTGATGTTTTGTTCAACAATGCCTTTTAATGCATCTTAATACCTGATTAGCTTCATTGATCCGCATCTCACATTATGTGGACCTTTTAAGGACCAGTCCATAATTATTTCTAGATCATTTTCCTGTTCCTTATATTTCTTATATGACTATACACAGTATAATAATACTTATTCATATCGAACAACAACTTGTATTTATATAGCATCTTTAACATAGCAAAATGTCCCCAGGCACTTCACAGGAGTGTTATCAGACAAAATTTGATACCAAGTTAAAGAAGGAGATATTAGGACAGGCATCTAAAAGCTTGAACAAAGAGTTTTAAGGAGCAGCTTAAAGAGCAAGAGAGAGAGGCGAAAAGGTTCAGGGAGAGATTTCCAGAGTTTTGGGCCTGGACAACTGAAGGCACGGCTGTCAATGGTGAGGCGAAAGAAGTGGGGGATGCACAAGAGGCCAGAGTTGGAGCAATGAGGAGTTCTCGGAGGGTTGTAGGACTTGAGTAGTTACAGAAATAGGGAGGCATGAAATATGAAGGGATTTGAACAGTATGATGAGAATTTTTAAATTGTGGTGTTGGTTGAATGGGACTCAGGAGAGCATTGGAGTGGTTGAATCTGGAGGTAACTAAAGCATGCATGAGGGTTTCAGCAGCAAATGGGCTGAGACAGGGATGGAGATGGACAATGTTACGGAGGTGGAATTAGGCAGAATTTGTGATGGAGAGGATATGGGGTCAGAAGCTCAGCTCCGTCAAATGGGATACCGAGGCTGCGACTAGACTGGATCCGCCGGAGACAGTGGACAGGGAGGGGGATGTTATCAGTGGCTAGGGAACGGAGTTTGTGGCGAGGACCAAAGACAATGGCTTTGGGTCTTCCCCATCTTTAATTGGAGCAATCTTTAGCTCATCTAGAACAGGAAGTTGTTGGACAAGCAGTCTGACAACACAAAAGCAGTGGCGAGGTCAACAGAGGTGGCGGTGAGGTAGGGCTGGGTGTCATTATGTGTCAAACCATGGCTCAGTGGTAGCACTCTCACCTCTGAGTCAGAAGGTTGAAGGTTTAAGTCTCACTCTAGGGACTTGAACACAAATTGTAGTCTGACACACCGGTGCAGTACTGAGGGAGTGTTGCACTGGCGGAGGTGCTAACTTTCAGCTGAGACGTTAAACCGAGGCCCCATCTACACTCTCAGGCAGATGTAAAAGATCCCTTGGCACTATTTCAAAGATGAACAGGGGAGTTATACCTAGTGTCGTGGCTAATATTTATCCCTGAAAAGAAAATTATCTGGTCATTATCGCATTGCTTCATGTGGGACCTTGCTCTGTGCAAATTGGCTGTTGCATTTCCTACTTTACAACAGTGAATACATTTCAAAAGTACTTCATTAGCTGTAAAGAGCTTGCCCTGAAGTTGTGAATGGCACAATGCAAGTCTTTATTTTACATGTGGAACCTGATGTGTTTTTGGATGATGTTGCCAAGGGGCAACATGTAGAAGAGAAATAGGATAGATCCTTGGTGAGCTCCAGAGGTAATCGTGTGGGGCAGAATGAGAAGCCATTGCAGGAGATTCCCTGGTTATGATAGACATGAGAGGGCAGTCCTACTTAGCTGGATCATAAAGGAGAGGCATTGGAGGAGGATGATGATGTCACCCATGTCAAAGGATGTAGACAGGTCAAGAAAGTTGAGGAGGGATAGTGCACTATGGTCACAGTCACATAGGATGTTACTTTTTGCTTTGATTAGGGTAGTTTCAGTGGTGTGGCAGAGATAGATACCTGATTGATTTAAGTGTATGATTATCACCAGTCCACATATAATTTAAGGTCTTACTCCAATCTCTGTTAAACATTTTGCCTTCCTCCATAGTTTTTGTGAGAAAGTAATCATGCTGCTTGTAATCCCGCCAGATAATTAATTACACCATTAATTACAGGACCAATTACAGATCCCTGTGGAACTCAACTAGTCACTGTTCCCCACTGAGAGACACTTTCATTAATCTATACTCAGATTTTAGTTGTCTAACCAATCCAAATACCTGCTCCCCCTTTTATTTAATGAATTACTTTCATTAGAAGTCTCCTGTGTGGCACCTTTTCAAAAGCCAGCTATTCCCTAATTTGATCACCTCCAGAAAGTCCAGTGAATTTATACAGAAATCATGGTTATAATGCTCCCAAACAACTTATTAACACGAAAGTCAATCTGATTGAGCTATATGTTTTACGGTCACATATAGGTGCTTTCTTAAAAATCAGTATTTAGATTATATATCTTACAGTCTTCAGATATACCCATGCCCCCACTTTTGTCAAGACAGCCTGTACTATGATATAGACAGGCTAAGTAAATGGGCAAACATTTGGCAGATAGAGTAAAATGTGGGAAAGTGTGATGTTATCCACTTTGGCAGGAAAAATGATAAAGCAAATTATTATTTAAATGGAGAGAGATTACAAAGTGCTGCAGTACAGAGGGACCTGGGGGTCCTTGTGCATGAAACACAAAATGTTAGTATGCAGGTACAGTAAGTAATGAGGAAGGCAAATGGAATGTTGGCCTTTATTGCAAGGGGGATAGAGTAAAAAAGCAGAGAAGTCCTGCTACAACTGTACAGGGTATTGGTGAGGTCACACCTGGAGTACGGCATACAGTTTTGGTCTCTGTATTTAAGGAGGGATATACTTGCATTGGAGGCAGTTCAGAAAAGGTTCACTAGGTTGATTCCCAAGATGAAAGGGTTGACTTATGAAGAAAGGTTAAGCAGGTTGGGCCTATACTCATTGGAGTTCAGAAGAATGAGAGGTGAACTTATTGAAACATATAAGATACTGAGAGGGCTCAACAAGTAAGATGCAGAGAGGATGTTTCCACTCGTAGGGGAATCTAGAACTAGGGGACATAGTTTAAGAACAAGGGGCCATAGTTTAAGAACATTTAGAACTGAGATGAGGAGGAATTTCTCCTCTTAGTGGGTCGTAAATCTGTGGCATTCTCTGCCCCAGAGAGCTGTGGAGGCTGGGTCATTGAATATATTTAAGCTGGAGATAAACAGATTTTTGAATGATAAGGGAGTGAAGGGTTATGGGGAGCGGGCAGGGAAGTGGAGCTGAGCCCAAGATCAGATCAGCCATGATCTTATTAAATGGCAGAGCAGGCTCGAGGGGCCAAGTGACCTACTCCTGCTCCTATTTCTTATGCTATTATGTACTTCTAGTAGAATTCTCAAGTGTAATTTATCTAGTACTCGATTGTACTTTGACAATTAATGCCTCAACCAGCTTATTCACAAAGTCCGCAAACGTTGTCTCTTGTGACACAAATATGAATAATTGACTTAAAGCGATATCAACTTCATGGAAAACTGCTCCTCAAACATTTTGATCGCTTACAAAAACATGCAAGACATAAGAACATAAAGAAATCCAGAGAGTGAAAAGACAATTTACATGATTAGTTTCACTTCATTCAGAGTCCATGTATGATTATTCTCATGGATTTCCCTCCTTAAGCAAAAAAGTAAACCATTTCAAAATGCATCATCACATCACTTGCATATGATATAATTTGTGGCAGAAATAATACTTGTTTTCTATCTCTTCTCCCATGAATAAATATTGTTTGCTAAACCTTCTGCTAATGAAGCTCTGCCATTTTTAAGAATTCTGGTATTTCCTAGTTCTTAATTAAAAAGTGTTGTTATCATCCTCTTTAATATTTGTAACTTCATATTCTGTTTACTGTGAAGATGACTGATTTTTAAATTTTCCTTGAAATTCTGCAATATTTTTCTACTTGTCTCCAATTTTCATTTTTGTAGTTTTTAAATTTCTGCTCTTTTTAATTAGCATCATACAATCATAGAATGGTTACAGCACAGAAGGAGGTCATTCGGCCCATCGAGCCCATGCCAGCTCTCTGCAAGAGGACCTCAGCTAGTCCCACTCCCCTGCCCTTTCCCCATAACCCTGCAAATTTTTTCCTTCCGGTATTTATCCAATTTCTTTTAAAAGCCAGGATTTAATCTGTATCCAACACCCTCACAGGCAGTGCAGTCCAGATCCTAACTGTAAAAAAGATTTATCTTATGCTGCCTTTGGTTCTTTTGCCAATCACCTTAAATCTATGCCCTCTGGTTCTCGACCCTTCTGCCAATGGGAACAGTTTCTCTCTATCCACTCTGTCTAGACCCACCATGATTTTGAATACCTCTATCAAATTTCCTCTCAACCTTCTCTTCTCTAAGGATAACAACCCCAGCTTCTCCATTCTATCTATGTAACGGAAGTGCCTCATCCCTGGAACCATTCTTGTAAATCTTTTCTGTATTCTCTCTAAGGCCTTTACATCCTTCCTAAAGTGTGTTGCCCAGAATTGGACACAATACACCAGTTGAGGCTGAACCAGTGTTTTATAAAGGTTCATCATAGCTTCCTTGCTTTTGTACTCTATGCCTCTATTTATGAAGCCCAGGATCCCATATGCTTTTTTAACCGCTTTCTCAACCTGCCCTGCCACCTTCAACGATTTGTGCACATATACCCTCAGGTGTCTGTCTCTGTTCATGCACCCACTTTAGAATTGTACCCTTTAGTTTATATTGCCTTGCCTCGTTTGTCCTACCAAAATGTATCACTTCGTAACTTTCTGCATTAAATTTCATCTGCCACGTGTCCGCCCATTCCACCAGCCTGTCTATGTCTTCTTGAAGTCGATCACTATCCTCCTCACTGTTCGCTATACTGCCAAGTTTTGTGTCATCTGCAAATTTTGAAATTATGCCCTGTACACCCAAGTCTAAGTCATTAATATATAGAAATCAAGAAAAGCAGTGGTCCTAGTACCGACCCCTGGAGAACACAAGTGCATACCTTCCTCCAGTCCGAAAAATAACCGTTCACCACTACTCTCTGTTTCCTGTCACTTAGACAATTTCATATCCATGCTGCCACTGTCCCTTTTATTCCATGGGCTTCAACTTTGCTGACAAGCCTATTATGTGGCACCTTATCAAATGCCTTTTGGAAATCCATGTACACCACATCAACCACATGGCTTTCATCAACCATCTCTGTTACCTCATCAAAAAACGCAATCAAGTTCATTAAACACGGTTTGCTTTTGACAAATCCATGCTGACTTTCCTTAATTAATCCACACTTGTCCAAGTGACTGTTAAACTTGTTTCTAAAAGTTTCCTCACTACCGAGGTTAAACTGACTGGCCTGTAGTTGCTGGGTTTATCCTTAAATCCTTTTTTGAAAAAGGGTGTAACATTTGCAATTCTCCAGTCCTCTGGCACATCCCCATATCCAAGAAGGATTGGAAGATTATGGCCAGTACCTCCACAATTTCCACCTTTACTTCCCTCAGCATCCTAGGATGCATCCCATCCTGTCCTGGTGACTTATCAACTTTAAGTACAGACAGCCTTCCTAGTACCTCCTCTTTATCAATTTTTATCCCATCCAATATCTCAGCTACCTCCTCTTTCACTAGGACTTTGGTAGCATCACCTTCCTTGGTAAAGACAGATGCAAATGATTCATTTAGCACATCAGCCATGCCCTCTGCCTCCATGCATAGGTCTCCATTTTGGTCCTTAATCGGCCACACCCCTCCTCTTACTACTCGTTTACTATTTATATGTCTATCGAAGACTTTTGGATTCCCTTTTCTGTGAGCTGCCAATCTATTCTCATACTCTCACTTTGCCCCTCATTTCCTTTCTCACTTCCCCTCTGAACATGCTATATTCAGCCTGGTTCACACTTGTATTCTCAACCTGACACTTGCTTCATCTTACTCTCTATCTCTTTCATCATCCAGGGAGCTCTGGCTTTGGTTGCCCTACCTTTTTCCCTCGTGAGAACGTACTCGATTGTACCCAAACCATCTCCTCTTTAAAGACAGCCCATTGTTCGATTTCAGTTTTGCCTGCCAATCTTTGATAACAATTTAGCTGGGCCAGTTCTGTTCTCAACCCACTGAAATTAGCCTTTCTCCAATTAAGTATTTTTACTCTAGATTGCTCCCTGTCCTTTTCCATAGCTAATCTAAACTTTATGATACTGTGATCACTGTTACCCGAATGACATTTTCTCTACTTGACCCACTTCATTCCCCAGAACCAGATCCAGTGTAATGTATTATCACATGGTTAAGTAATGAGCATGCTCAGTTCGCTCTGGCCGAGTAAAGCAAGCACATGGACTAGCAACTCATCGTGTCTCTGTCCTTCATTTGTTCTACCCATATATATTAAACTTTGTATTTGTATTTCCTCATATCAGACAGCATACTAGTGAATTTGTATTGTACCCTTTCTAAAGCCTTGCTATTATGTGGAGCCCAATACTGCACACAGTACTCTAACTGGAATGTTATTAAAGTTTTATATAGGCTCATCATTACCTCTTGGCTTTTATATTCTGTTCTTCTTGAATTAAACCTAGAATTGTATTAGCTTTTTTCACAGCCTATGGTGCTACCTTTAATGTTCTGTGAACCTGTACCCCAACTCCCTCTGCTCTTCCACAGCACTGAGCCTACTACCAGTCAAGAGTATCATTACTGCTTTATTTTTTTACCAAAATGCTTCACCTCACATGTATTGATACTGAAAGCCATCGGCTACCTTTTAGTACATATCCTTATCTTTTCAATATCCCACTGCAGCTTCTTTGGTCTTCCAAAGAACTAACTATATCTCCTGTTTTGGTGTCATCTGCAAACTTGAACATCACTCCCTCCAGGTGAATTATTGTACCTTTCTAACTATTGCAAACATTACATTTGGTGTTTTTTGACTGGTTCCTGGAAGTGCAGCTGTGTCTGTCCCTCTCTGTCTGCCCCTGTCCATTTGTGTCTCTCTGTCTGTATTCTCTTTCTCCCTGGTGCTGATTTTAACATCTGCTACAAAACGGGTGTTCAGCGGACAAAGCATGCATACCACCTACCTGTTGGCATGAAGCCCAAACTAATATAAGGCCCAGGCCTCTTTTGCATGGATCCAGTGAGCTGCCTGCTCAATACTAACGTTCTGATGGAGCAGAGGGTGGGAAATTGTCTTGAGTCCACAGTTGGTCACACCTGTCCTACATGGATATTTCCAAAGTGATAAAGTGAAGTCCAGACTCAGCAATGGAGCTGTAGGATTTGGATACAAGTGTATTTACCCTAATTGGGACGGTAAAATTATAAAAGGTTGAAGGTAAGACTTGATAAGTTTAGAGGTTAGATTTGACTTTAATGTAGAGCAGAGCTGCAGGAATTGAAACCATATTTATCTTCAATAAAAGTAAATACATTTATTGAGTTCCCAGAATACAAATCATGGATGGTATTATTTCACCCATTGCTGCCATTTGTTCATCCATCCCAAAACAAGCGACTGATATATACACACTATCCAGAATCGTCAATGTGTGGCAAGCAAATTTTAAATTTTAAGTCTATGCATTTTACGTATTTCATCGGAATGTATTTAAATTTAATTATTTAATCATGAAATTGTACCTCATTGTACTAATAGTATACAATCGGGAGGGAGTAGCCTTGGGAGCCCTGAACATTGACTCCGGATCCCATGAAGTCTCATGGCATCAGGTAGTACAGGGGCAAGGAAACCCCCTGCTGATTACCACCTACCACCCTCCCTCAGGAGATGAATCAGTACTCCTCCATATTGAATACCACTTGGAAGAAGCACTGAGGGTAGCAAGGGTATAGAATGTAATCTGGGTGGGGGACTTCAATGTCCATCACCAAGAGTGGCTCGGTAGCACCACTACTGACCAAGCTGCCGAGTCCCGAAGGATATAGCTGCTTCAGATGGTGAGAGAATCAACACGAGGGAAAAACCTACTTGACCTCGTTCTCACCAATCTACCTGTCGCACATGCATCTGTCTATGGCTGTATTGGTAGCAGTGATTACCACACATTATGGAGACGAAGTCCCATCTTCACACTGAGGACACCCTCCATCGTGTTGTGTGACACTACCACTGTGCTAAATGGGATAGATTCAGGACAGATCTAGCAGCTCAAATCTGTGCATTCATGAGGCGCTGTGGGCCATCAACAGCAGTAACATTGTATTCCACCACAATCTGTACCCTCATGGCCCGGCATATCTCTCACTCTACCATTACCATCAAGACAGGTGACCAAACCTGATTCAATGAGGAGTATAGAAGAGCGTGCCAGAAGCAGCACCAGGAGTACATAAAAATGAGGTGCCAACCTGGGGAAGCTGTTACACAGGATGACATGTATGCTAAACAATGGAAGCAACATGCTATAGACAGAGCTAAGCGATCCCACAACCAATGGATCAGATCAAGGCACTGCAGTCCTGTCACATCCAGTCGTGAATGGTGGAGGAACATTAAACAACTGACAGCAGGAGGAGGTTTCATAAACATCCCCATCCTCAATGATGGCAGCGCCCAGAACCCGAGTGCAAAAGACAAGGCTGAAGCGTTTACAACCAGTTTCAGTGGATGATCCATCTTGGCCTCCACCTGAGGAACCCAGTCTTCAGCCAATTCACTCCACATGATATCAAGAAACGACTGAATGCACTTTTCTTTTCTTTTCTTTTTCTTTCTTTATCAGTAAGTAACATTTAGCATTGTCGTTGCCAACTTAAGTGTATCTAAGGGTTAAGTCATGGCAGGAGAGCACGGACACGTGTTATGCTCCTCCTGTACTATGTGGGAAGTCAGGGACGCTTCCGGTGTCCCTGACGACTACATATGTGGGAAGTGCATCCGCCTGCAGCTCCTGACGGACCGCATTGCGGCACTGGAGCTGAGGGTGGATTCACTCTGGAGCATCCACGATGCTGAGAATGACGTGAATAGCACGTTTAGCGAGTTGGTCACACCGCAGGTAAAGGGCACTCAGCCACATAGTAAATGGGTGACCAGCAGGAAGAGCCGTGTAAGGAAGGTAGGGTAGGGGGTCCCCTGCGGTCATCCCCCTGCAAAACAAGATACACCGCTTTGGGTACTGTTGAGGGGGATGACTCATCAGGGGAGGGCAGCAGCAGCTAAGTTCATGGCACCGTGGGTGGCTCTGCTGCATAGTAGGGCAGGAAAAAGAGTGGGAGAGCTATAGTGATAGGGGATTCAATTGTAAGGGGAATAGATAGGCGATTCTGCGGCCACAACCGAGACTCCAGGATGGTATGTTGCCTCCCTGGTGCAAGGGTCAAGGATGTCTCGGATCGGGTGCAGGACATTCTGAAAAGGGAAGGTGAACAGCCAGTTGTCGTTGTACACATAGGTACCAATGATATAGGTAAAAAACGGGATGAGGTCCTATGAGACGAATTTAGGGAGCTAGGAACTAAATTTAAAAAGTAGGACCTCAAAAGTAGTAATCTCAGGATTGCGACCAGTGCCACGTGCTAGTCAGAGTAGGAATCGCAGGATAGCTCAGATGAATACGTGGCTTGGGCAGTGGTGCAGAAGGGAGGGATTCAAATTCCTGGGGCATTAGAACTGGTTCTGGAGGAGGTGGGACCAATATAAACAGGACGGTCTACACCTGGGCAGGACCGGAACCAATGTCCTCGGGGAAGTGTTTGCTAGTGCTGCTGGGGAGGAGTTAAACTAATATGGCAGGGGGATGGGAACCTATGCAGGGAGGCAGAGGGAAATAAAAGGGAGACAGAGGCAAAAGATAGAAAGGAGAATAGTAAAAGTGGAGGGCAGAGAATCCCAAGGCAAAAAACAAAAAGGGCCACATTACAACAAAATTCTAAAGGGACAAGGTGTGTTAAAAAGACAAACCTGAAGGCTCTGTGTCTTAATGCAAGGAGTATATGTAATAAGGTGGATGAATTAACTGTGCAAATAGATGTTAACAGATATGATGTGATTGGGATTACAGAGACGTGGCTCCAGGATGATCAGGGCTGGGAACTCAACATCCAAGGGTATTCAACATTCAGGAAGGATAGAATAAAAGGAAAAGGAGGTGGGGTAGAATTGCTGGTGAAAGAGGAGATTAATGCAACAGTTAGGAAGGACATTAGCTTGGATGATGCGGAATCTATATGGGTAGAGCTGCAGAACTCCAAAGGGCAAAAAACGTTAGTGGGAGTTGTGTACAGACCTCCAAACAGTAGTAGTGATGTTGGGGAGGGCATCAAACAGGAAATTAGGGGTGCATGCAATAAAGGTGCAGCAGTTATCATGGGTGACTTTAATATGCATATAGATTGGGCTAACCAAACTGGAAGCAATACGGTGGAGGAGGATTTCCTGGAGTGCATAAGGGATGGTTTTCTAGACCAATATGTCGAGGAGCCAACTAGGGGGAGGCCATCTTAGACTGGGTGTTGTGTAATGAGAGAGTGACCATAATATGGTGGAATTCTACATTAGGATGGAGAATTAAACAGTTAATCCAGAACTTAAAGAAGGGTAACTTTGAAGGTATGAGGCGTGAATTGGCTAGGATAGATTGGCGAATGATACTTAAGGGGTTGACAGTGGATGGGCAATGGCAGACATTTAGAGACCGCATGGATGAACTACAACAATTATACATCCCTGTCTGGTGTAAAAATAAAAAAGGGAAGGTGGCTCAACCGTGGCTATCTAGGGAAATCAGGGATAGTATTGAAACCAACTAAGTGGCATACAAGTTGGCCAGAAATAGCAGCGAACCCAGGGACTGGGAGAAATTTAGAACTTAGCAGAGGAGGACAAAGGGTTTGATTAGGGCAGGGAAAATAGAGTACGAGAGGAAGCTTGCAGGGAACATTAAGACGGACTGCAAAAGTTTCTATAGATATGTAAAGAGAAAAAGGTTAGTAAAGACAAATGTATGTCCCCTGCAGTCAGAATCAGGGGAAGTCATAATGGGGAATAAAGAAATGGCAGGCTAATTGAACAAGTACTTTGGTTAGGTATTCACTAAGGAGGACACAAAAAACCTTCCGGATATAAAAGGAGTCAGAGGGTCTAGTAAGAAGGAGGAACTGAGGGAAATCCTTATTAGTCGGGAAATTGTGTTGGGGAAATTGATGGGATTGAAGGCCGATAAATCCCAATGGCCTGATGGTGTGCATCCCAGAGTACTTAAGGAGGTGGCCTTGGAAATAGCGGATGCATTGACAGACTTTTTCCAATATTCCATAGGCTCTGGATCAGTTCCTATGGAGTGGAGAGTAGCCAATGTAACCCCACTTTTTAAAAAAGGAGGGAGCGAGAAGACAGGGAATTATAGACCAGTCAGCCTGACATCGGTAGTGGGTAAAATGATGGAATCAATTATTAAGGATGTCATAGCAGCGCATTTGGAAAATGGTGACATGATAGGTCCAAGTCAGCATGGATTTGTGAAAGGGAGATCATGCTTGACAAATCTTCTGGAATTTTTTGAGGATGTTTCCAGTAGAGTGGATAAGGGAGAACCAGTTGATGTGATGTATTTGGACTTTCAGAAAGCTTTCGACAAGGTCCCACACAAGAGATTAATGTGCAAAGTTAAAGCACATGGGATTGGGGGTAGTGTGCTGACGTGGATTGAGAACTGGTTGGCAGACAAGAAACAAAGAGTAGGAGTAAATGGGTACTTTTCAGAATGGCAGGCAGTGACTAGTGAGGTACCACAAGGTTCTGTGCTGGGGCCCCAGCTGTTTACCTTGTACATTAATGATTTAGACGAGGGGATTAAATGTAATATCTCCAAATTTGCGGATGACACTAAGTTGGGTGACTGTGAGCTGCGAGGAGGATGCTATGAGGCTGCAGAGTGACTTGGATAGGTTAGGTGAGTGGGCAAATACATGGCAGATGAAGTATAATGTGGATAAATGTGAGGTTATCCACTTTGGTGGTAAAAACAGAGAGATAGACTATTATCTGAATGGTGACAGATTAGGAAAAGTGGAGGTGCAACGAGACCTGGGTGTCATGGTACATCAGTCATTGAAGGTTGGCATGCAGGTACAGCAGGCGGTTAAGAAAGCAAATGGCATGTTGGCCTTCATAGCGAGGGGATTTGAGTACAGGGGCAGGGAGGTGTTACTACAGTTGTACAGGGCCTTGGTGAGGCCACACCTGGAGTATTGTGTACAGTTTTGGTCTCCTAACTTGAGGAAGGACATTCTTGCTATTGAGGGAGTGCAGCGAAGGTTGACCAGACTGATTTCCGGGATGGCGGGACTGACATATCAAGAAAGACTGGATTAACTGGGCTTGTATTCACTGGAGTTCAGAAGAATGAGAGGGGATCTCATAGAAACATTTAAAATTCTGATGGGTTTGGACAGGTTAGATGCAGGAAGAATGTTCCCAATGTTGGGGAAGTCCAGAACCAGGGGTCACAGTCTAAGGATAAGGGGTAAGCCATTTAGGACCGAGATGAGGAGAAACTTCTTCACTCAGAGAGTGGTGAACCTGTGGAATTCTCTATCACAGAAAGTAGTTGAGGCCAATTCACTAAATATATTCAACAAGGAGTTAGATGTAGTCCTTACTACTAGAGGGATCAAAGGGTATGGCGAGAAAGCAGGAATGGAGTACTGAAGTTACATGTTCAACCATGAACTCATTGAATGGCGGTGCAGGCTAGAAGGGCCGAATGGCCTACTCCTGCACCTATTTTCTATGTTTCTATGTTTCCATGATACAGCAAAGGCTAGGGCCCCAATAATATCCCAGCTGTCATGTTGAAGACTTGTGCTTCAGAACGAGCCATGCCTCAAGCCAAGTTGTTCCAGTACAGCTGCAACACTGGCATCTACTCGGCATCTACTGCAGACAAAAATAGAGGGGTGAGAAATCGAGAGGTGATGTCAGAGTGCGGGGAGGAGCTGTGTCAGCGGCAGTCCGGGGTCAGCAGCTTACAAAGGCCCAGCGGCAGTCGGTGAGCAAGCAGTGTGGGGAGGAGGGACAAGAAATCAAAAAGTGACGTCACAGCCAAGCTGGTAAGTGTTTGGCTGATCGGCTGGTGAGTATATCTCTTTGATTTTGTGTTCTAATAGATAAGAGGATAAATTACTAAATAGCTGTTTAGTGTGTGTAGTGGGAGTCAGTGTTTTTGCTGGGTAATTTAAGGGTAACTAGTGGGATGGCAGGGCAGCTCGTTCAAACGGAATGCAACACCTGTGCCATGTGGGAATTCCTGGATGCTTCCTGCAACGGGGATGAGCACATGTGCAGGAATTGTCTCCAGCTCCTCCAACTCGAGCGCCGAGTCCCGGAGCTTGAGCAAGGACTGGAGGCACCAAGGAGCATCCAAGAAAACGAGAGGTACGTGGATAGCTCGTTTCAGGCGTTGGTCACCCCACAGATTAAGAGGATACAGGAAGATAGGGAATGGGTGACCGTCGCACACAAGAGTATGGCGAGGCAGGTAGTGCGGTGATGCCTCTGCGGAGTGCAGCCAGGGCCAAGTCCACAGCACCGTGGGTGGCTCAGCTGCACAGGGGGGGAGGAAGATGACGGGAAGGGCTATAGTGATAGGAGATTCAATAGTTAGGGGAGCAGATAGGCGCTTCTGCGGCAGCAAAAGTGACATCAGGATGGTGTGTTGCCTCCCTGGTGCAAGGATCAATGATGTCACTGAGCAACTGCAGGGCATTCTGGGGAGGGAAGGGGAACAGCCAGTGGTTGTGGTCCACATTGGTACCAACAACATAGGTAGAAAGAGGGGTGAGGTCCTGAAAACTGAGTTTAGGGAGCTAGGAGTAAGATTGAAAGCCAGGACTTCAAAGGTGGTAATCTCGGGATTACTGCCAGTGCCACGTACTAGTGAGGGTAGAAATAGGAAGGCTAGTCAGATAAATACGTGGCTGGGGCATTGGTGTAGGAGGGAGGGCTTTAGTTTCCTGAACAATTGGGACCGCTTCTGGGGTAGGTGGGACCTGTACAAGTTGGACAGGTTACACCTCAACAGAGACGGGACCAATGTTCTCGAGGGTGGTTTTGATAGTGCGGTTGGGAGGGCTTTAAACTAGCCTGGCAGGGGGATGGGAACCCAAGAGAGGGCTCACAGCTAGTTAGAGTGGGTGAGAGCTCAGATGAACAGAACCCTAAGAAAGGATGCAAAAGGCAGGAGGCAACAGAGCAGAGTGGCACTGGGGTAAGTGTAAACCACAAGGTGATAGGAAGGGACAATATGTATGAATATAAAAGGGTTGCAGGAGGGGTCAAAACTAAAAATCATGGTTTAAAAACTAGTATTAAAACACTTTACCTAAATGCACGCAGCATTCGAAACAAAGTAAATGAGTTGACGGTACAAATCATTGCAAATGGGTATGATTTGGTGGCCATTACTGAAACGTGGTTGCAGGGTGGCCACGTATGGGAATTAAACATACAGGGGTATCTGACAATTCGGAAAGATAGACAAGAAGGGAAAGGAGGTGGGGTAGCTCTATTAATAAAGGATGATATCAGGGCAGTTGTGAGAGACGATATTGGCTCTAATGAACAAAATGTTGAATCATTGTGGGTGGAGATTAGAGATAGTAAGGGGAAAAAGTCACTGGTGGGCGTAGTTTATAGGCCCCCAAATAATAACTTCACGGTGGGGCGGACAATAATCAAGGGAATAATGGAGGCATGTGAAAAAGGAACGGCAGTAATCATGGGGGATTTTAACCTACATATCGATTGGTCAAATCAAATCACACGGGGTAGCCTTGAGGAGGAATTCATAGAATGCATATGGGATTGTTTCTTAGAACAGTATGTTACAGAACCTACAAGGGAGCAAGCTATCTTAGATCTGGTCCTGTGTAATCCTCTCGGAATGAGTGATCACAGTATGATTGAATTTGTAATACAGATTGAGGGTGAGGAAGTAGTGTCTCAAACGAGCGTACTATGCTTAAACAAAGGGGACTACAGTGGGATGAGGGCAGAGTTGGCTAAAGTAGACTGCGAACACAGACTAAACGGTGGCACAATTGAGGAACAGTGGAGGACTTTTAAGGAGCTCTTTCATAGTGCTCAACAAAAATATATTCCAGTGAAAAAGAAGTGCGGTAAGAGAAGGGATAACCAGCTGTGGATAACCAAGGAAATAAAGGAGAGTATCAAATTAAAAACCAATGCGTATAAGGTGGCCAAGATTAGTAGGAAACTAGAAGATTGGGAAAATTTTAAACGACAGCAAAGAATGACTAAGAAAGCAATAAAGAAAGGAAAAATAGATTACGAAAGTAAACTTGCGCAAAACACAAAAACAGATACTAAAAGCTTTTACCGATCTATAAAACGGAAAAGAGTGACTAAAGTAAATGTTGCTCCCTTAGAAGATGAGAAGGGGGATTTAATAATAGGAAATGTGGAAATGGCTGAGACCTTAAACAATTATTTTGTTTCGGTCTTCACAGTGGAAGACACAAAAACCATGCCAGAAATTGCTGGTCACGGGAATGTGGGAAGGGAGGACCTTCAGACAATCACTATCACTAGGGGGGTAGTGCTGGACAGGCTAATAGATCTCAAGGTAGACAAGTCCCCTGGTCCTGATGAAATGCATCCCAGGGTATTAAAAGAGATGGAGGAAGTTATAGCAGATGCATTCGTTATAATCTACCAAAATTCTCTGGACTCTGGGGAGGTACCATTGGATTGGAAAGCAGTTAATGTAACGCCTCTGTTTAAAAAGGGGGGCAGACAAAAGGCAGGTAACTATAGGCCGGTTAGTTTAACATCTGTAGTGGGGAAAATGCTTGAATCGATCATTAAGGAAGAAATAACGAGACATCTAGATAGGAATAGTGCAATCAAGCAGACGCAACATGGATTCATGAAGGGGAAATCATGTTTAACTAATTTACTGGAATTAGGATATAATGAGCATGGTGGATAGAGGTGTACCGATGGATGTGGTGTATTTAGATTTCCAAAAGGCATTCGATAAGGTGCCACACAAAAGGTTACTGCAGAAGATAAAGGTACGTGGAGTCAGAGGAAATGTATTAGCATGGATAGAGAATTGGCTGGCTAACAAAGCAGAGTCGGGATAAATGGGTCCTTTTCGGGTTGGAAATCGGTGGTTAGTGGTGTGCCACAGGGATCGGTGCTGGGACCCCAACTGTTTACAATATACATAGATGACCTGGAAGAGGGAACAGAGAGTAGTGTAACAAAATTTGCAGATGACACAAAGATTAGTGGGAAAGCGGGTTGTGTAGAGGACACAGAGAGGCTGCAAAGAGATTTAGATAGGTTAAGCGAATGGGCTCAGGTTTGGCAGATGGAATACAATGTCAGAAAATGTGAGGTCATCCACCTTGGCAAAAAAAACAGTAAAAGGGAATATTATTTGAATGGGGAGAAATTACAACATGCTGCGGTGCAGAGGGACCTGGGGGTCCTTGTGCATGAATCCCAAAAAGTTAGTTTGCAGGTGCAGCAGGTAATCAGGGAGGCAAATGGAATGTTGGCCTTCATTGCGAGAGGGATGGAGGAAAAAAGTAGGGAGGTCCTGCTGCAAACTGCAAGGGTATTGGTGAGGCCGCACCTGGAGTACTGCGTGCAGTTTTGGTCACCTTACTTAAGGAAGGATATACTAGCTTTGGAGGGGGTACAGAGACGATTCACTAGGCTGATACCGGAGATGAGGGGGTTACCTTATGATGCTAGATTGAGTAGACTGGGTCTTTACTCGTTGGAGTTCAGAAGGATGAGGAGTGATCTTATAGAAACATTTAAAATAATGAAAGGGATAGACAAGATAGAGGCAGAGAGGTTGTTTCCACTGGTCGGGGAGACTAGAACTAGGGGGCACAGCCTTAAAATACAGGGGAGGCAATTTAAAACCAAGTTGAGAAGGAATTTCTTCTCCCAGAGGGTTGTGAATCTGTGGAATTCTCTGCCCAGGGAAGCAGTTGAGGCTAGCTCATTGAATGTATTCAAATCACAGATAGATAGATTTTTAACCAATAAGGGAATTAAGGGTTATGAGGAGCGGGCGGGTCAGTGGAGCTGAGTCCACGGCCAGATCAGCCATGATCTTGTTGAATGGCGAAGCAGGCTCAAGGGGCTAGTCCTGTTCCTAATTCTTATGTTCTTATGTTCTTATGAAACATCCCAGCTGTGTCTTGTCCACAAAAAGAACAAATCCAATCCCGCCAGTTACAGTCCCATCAGTCTACTCTCAATCATCAGCAAAGTGATGGAAGGTGTTGTCGGCAGTGCTATCAAGTGGCATTTACTCACCCGCAACCTGTTCACCGATGCTCAATTTGGGTTCCACCAGGACCACTCAGCTCCAGACCTCATTACAGCCTTGGTGCAAACATGGATGAAAGAGTTGAATTCCAGAGGTGAGGTGAGAGTGACAGTCCTTGACATCAAGGCAGCATTTGACTGAGTGTAGCATCAAGGAACCCTAGTAAAATTGAAGTCAATGGAAATCAGGGGAAGGACTTTCCACTGGCTGCATATCTAGCACAAATGAAGTGGGTTGTGATTGTTGGAGGCAAATCATCTCTGCTCTAGGATATCGCTGCAGGAGTTCCTCAGGGCAGTGTCCTAGGCCCAATTAACTTCAGCTACTTCATCAATGCCTTCACACCATCATAGGGTCAGAAGTGGGGATGTTCATTGATGATTGCACAGTATTCAGTTTCATTTACAACTCTTCAGATAATGAAGCAGTCCAAGCCCACATGCAGCAAGACCTGGACAACAATCAGGCTTGGACTGATAAGTGGCAAATAACATTCGTGCCAGACAATGATCATCTCCAACAAGAGAGCATCTAACCACCGCCCCTTGACATTCAACGGCATTATCATCACCGAATCCCCCACCATCAACATCCTGAGGGTCACTATTGATCAGAAACTTAACTGAACCAGCCACATAAATACTGTGGCAGGTCAGAGGCTGGGTATTCTGTGGCAAGTGTCTCACCTCCTGATTCCCCAAAGCTTTTCAACCATCTGTAAGGCATAAGTCAGGAGTGTGATGGAATACTCTTCACTTGCCTGGATCAGTGCATCTCCAGCAACACTCAAGAAGCTTGACACCATCCAGAATAAAGCAGCCTGCTTGATTGGCACCCCATCCACCATCTTAAATATTCACTCCTTCCACCACTGGTGCACCGTAGCTGCAGTGTGTACCATCTACAAGATGCACTGCAGCAACTTGCCAAGAATTCTTCGGCAGCACCTCCCAAACCCGCAACCTCTACCACCTAGAAGGATAAGGGCAGCAGGCACATAGGAACACCATCACCTCCAAGTTCTCCAAGTCACACACCATCCTGACTTGGAAATATATCGCCGTTCCTTCATCGTCGCTGGGTCAACATCCTGGAACTCCCTCCCTAACAGCACTATGGGAGTACCTTTACCACATGGGCTGCAGCGGTTCACCACCTTCTCAAGGGCAATTAAGGTTGGGCAATAAATTCTGGCCTTGCCAGTGATGCCCACTTCCCAGGAACAAATAATAAAAAAAATGTATGGGCATAAAACAGATGCAACAAGGCCCAATTTTGGGGACCAATGTCCTGTGCATCAAGAACGCCTGAAAAACATCCGTCCTGAAATTGAACCTGGCCATTTTTCACCATCTCTGGCAGTCACCTAAAACAGGCGTTGGGTCCCTTAAATATGTTATTGAGGGATCTAATGCCTGTTTTAGGTCCCCTCACAGAAATTCAATTGTGATAAGCGCTGCAGCTGCCACTAACTAAAGATAAGGTTGAAACATTTAATAAAACCTTCCCATGGAGCCAGAAGAAACAAGAGTGCCTCCCCTGGCATCACACTCATCACGATTGGCCATTAACCTCTCCCCCTTTTCCCGCTCCAATCCCTCTCCTGAGATTTAACTTCGGGTCGATACTGGCAAGGCAAGCGGCCCAACATTTGTGCTTCACAAATAGACGAGCTGCCAGGTGCCAGCAGATCTTGCATAAGCATAGAAACATAGAAAATAGGTGCAGGAATAGGCCATTCGGTCCTTCGATCCTGCACCGCCATTCAATAAGATCATGGTTGATCATTCACCTCAGTACCCCTTGTCAGAACCTGTCCAGTCCCGTCAGAATCCTATCCGTTTCTATGAGATCCCCTCTCATCCTTCTAAACTCCAGTGTATAAAGGCCCAGTTGATCCAGTCTCTCCTCATATGACAGTCCAGCCATTCCTGGAATCAGACTGGTGAACCTTCGCTGCACTCCTTCCTGCTTTCTCTCCATTCCCCTTGATCCCTTTAGCCATTAGGGCCACATCTAACTCCCTTTTGAATATATCTAATGAACTGGCCTCAACAACTTTCTGTGGTAGAGAATTCCACATGTCCACAACTCTCTGAGTGAAGAAGTTTCTCCTCATCTCGGTCCTAAATGGCTTACCCCTTATCCTTACACTGTGACCCCTGGTTCTGGATTTTCCCAACATCGGGAACATTCTTCCTGCATCTAACCTGTCCAATTCCGTCAGAATTTTATATGTTTCTATGAGATCCCCTCTCATTCTTCTAACTTCCATTTAATACAAGCCTAGTCGATACAGTCTTTCTTCATATGTCAGTCCTGTCATCCCAGGAATCAGTCTGGTGAACCTTCGCTGCACTCCCTCAATAGCAAGAATGTCCTTCCTCAGATTAGGAGATCAAAACTGTACACAATATTCAAGGTATGGCCTTACCAAGGCCCTGCACAACCGTAGTAAGACCTCCCTGCTCCTATACTCAAATCCTCTCGCTATGAAGGCCAATATGCCATTTGCTTTCTTTACTGTCTGCTGCACCTGTATGCCAACCTTCAATCACTGATGTACCATGACACCCAGGTCTCGTTGCAACTCCCCTTTTACCAATCTGTCACCATTCAGATAATAATCAGCCTTCCTGTTTTTACCACCAAAGTGTATAACCTCACATTTATCCACATTATACTGCATCTGCCATGTATTTGCCCACTCACCTAATCTGTCCAAGTCACCCTGCAGCCTCTTAGCACCCTCCTCACAGCTCACACCGCCTCCCAGCTTAGTGTCATCCGCAAACTTGGAGATATTACATTCAATTCCTTCATCTAAATCATTAATGTATATTGTAAATAGCTGGGGTCCCAGCACTGAACCTTGCGGTACCCCACTAGTCACTGCCTGCCATTCTGAAAACAACCCATTTATTCCCACTCTTTGCTTCCTGTCTGCCAACCAGTTCTCTATCCACGTCAATACATTACCCCCAATACCATGTGCTTTAATTTTGCACACTAATCTCTTGTGTGGGATCTTGTCAAAAGCCTTTTGAAAGTCCAAATACGCCACATCCACTGGCTCCCCATTGTCCATCCTCAAAAAATTTGAGAAAATTTGTCAAGCATGATTTCCCTTTCATAAATCCATGCTGACCTGGACTGATCCTGTCACTGCTTTCCAAATGCGCTGCTATTACATCTTTAATAATTGATTCCAACATTTTCCCCACCACCGATGTCAGGGTGTTTTCTCTCTTCCTCGTTTTTTAAAAAGTGGGGTTACATTAGCTACCCTCAAGTCCATAGGAACTGATCCCGAGTCGATAGACTGTTGGAAAATGATCATCAATGCATCCACTATTTCTAGGGCCACTTCCTTAAGTACTCTGGGATGCAGACTATCAGGCCCTGGGGATTTATCGACCTTCAATCCCATCAATTTCCCTAACACAATTTGCTGACTAATAAGGATTTCCTTCAGTTCCTCCTTCTCGCTAGACCCTCGTTCCCCTAGTATTTCCGGAAGGTTATTTGTGTCTTCCTTAGTGAAGACAGAACCAAAGTATTTGTTCAATTGGTCTGCCATTTCTTTGTTCCCCATTATGACTTCACCTGATTCTGACTGTAAGGGACCTACATTTGCCTTCACTAATCTTTTTCTCCTCGCGTATCTGTAGAAGCTTTTGCAGTCAATTTTTATGTCCCTTGCAAGTTTACGCTCATACTCTATTTTTCCCCTCCTAATTAAACCCTTTGTCCTCCTCTCCCAGTCCTCAGGTTTGCTGCTTTTTTTGGCCAATTTATATGCCTCTTCCTTGGATTTAACACTATCCCTAATTTCCCTTGTTAGCTACGGTTGAGCCACCTTCCCTGTTTTATTTTTACGCCAGACAGGGATGTACAATTGTTGAAGTTCATCCATGTAATCTTTAAATGTCTGCTATTGTCTATCCACTGTCAATCCTTTAAGTATCATTCGCCAGTCTATCCTAGTCAATTCACGTCTCATACCATGGAAGTTCCCTTTCTTTAAGTTCAGGATTCTAGTCTCTGTATTAACTGTGTCACTCTCCATCTTAATGAAGAATTCTACCGTTTTATGGTCACTCTTCCCCAAGGGGCCTCGGACAACAAGATTGCTAATTAATCCTCTCTCATTACACAACACCCAGTCTAGGATGGTCAGCTCTCTAGTTGGTTCCTCGACATATTGGTCTAGAAAACCATCCCTTATACACTCCAGGAAATCCTCCTCCACCGTATTGCTACCAGTTTGGTTAGCCCAATCTATATGTAGATTAAAATCAACCATGGTAACCTTTAGTGCACGCATCCCTAATTTCCCATTTGATGCCATTCCCAACCTCACTACCACTGTTTGGTGGTCTGGACACAACTCCCATTAGCGTTTTCTGCCCTTTGGTGTTCCGCAGCTCTACCCATACAGATTCCACCTCATCCACGCCAATGCCCTTCCTTAATATTGTGTTAATCTCCTCTTTAACCAGCAACACTACCCCACCTCCTTTTCCTTTCTATCTATCTTTTCTGAATATTGAATACCCTTGGATGTTGAGTTCCCAGTCTTGGTCACCCTGGAGCCATGTCTCCGTGATCCCAATTACATCATATCCGTTTACCGTTATCTCCGCAGTTAATTAATCCACCTTATTACGAATGCTCCCCGCATTGAGACACAGAGCCTTCAAGCTTGTTTTTTTTAACACTCTTTGTCCTTTTAGAATCATGCTGTAATGTAGGCCTTTTTGATCTTTGTCTTTTATTTTTCTGCCCTCCATTCTTGCTTTTCTCCTTTCTACCTTTTGCTTCTGACCTCATTTTACTTCCCTCTGTCTCCCTGCATAGGTTCCCATCCCCCTGTCCTATTAGTTTAAATCCTCCCCAACAGCACTAGCAAACACTCTGCCTAGGACATAGGTTCCGGTCCTGCCCAGGTGCAGACCGTCCGGTTTGTACTGGTCCCACCTCCCCCAGAACCGCTTCCAATGTCCCAGGAATTTGAATCCCTCCCTCTTGCACCATTCCTCAAGCGACATATTCATCTTAGCTATCCTGCTATATCTACTCTGACTAGCACGTGGCACTGGTAGCAATCCTGAGCTTACTATCTTTGAGGTCCTACTTTTTAATTTAACTCCTAGCTCCCTAAATTCAGCTTGTACGACCTCACCCCGCTTTTTACCTAGATCGTTGGTACCTATATGCACTACGACAACTGGCTGTTCGCCCTCCCTCTCCAGAATACCCTGCAGCCGCTCCGAGACATCCTTGATCCTTGCACCAGAGAGGCAACATACCATCCTGGAGTCTCGTTTGCGGCCGCAGAAACGCCTATCTATTCCCCTTACAATAGAATCCCCTACCACTATAGCTCTCCCACTCTTTTTCCTGCCCTCCTGCGCAGCAGAGCCACCCATGGTGCCATGAACTCGGCTGCTGCTGCTGCCTTCCCCTGATGAGCCATCTCCCCCAACAGTATCCAAAGCAATATATCTGTTTTGGTGGGAGATGACCGCAGGGGACTTCTGCACTACCTTCTTACTACTGCTCTTCCTGATGGTTATCCATGTTAATAAGGCCCGAGGCCCAATTTTGGACCAGCCTCAGAACACTTGGTTGGGGTGTACACTGCTTCTGCAGATCTGAGGGAACTTTAATCACCAAAAACGGGTGGGTTTGGGTCAGATGTTAAAGTCTGAAACCTGACCCCAACCCGCTCACTTCTAGTTTTAATAGAAGCAGGGTGGTTGGGGTTGGGGAGAGGGGCGGCAGACAACCAACCCGCTTGCAGGAGGCAAGTTGTCCTTTAAATATTATAATGACGCTATGTGTCTCAGAATTAGCCACCATTTTAAATTTAACCTTGTCCGGCCAAGTTTCCCGGGACTTAGGAAACCGTCGACTAAAGGAAGGCAAGGACTTCTGAATCCAGGAGGTAAGTGCCTTTCCACTTACTTGCAGTTTAGCTGCTTCACCCAATCCTGCAATCCGCTCCCCCACTCCAACCCTTCCAAACACTTCCCCTGAATCCCCCCCCAAACTGCCAATCAGCTCCACTGCCAACCCTTCCAATCAGCACTACCCTGATGGTCCACTCCAGATCTCCAATCTCCCTGAGGCCTACGATCTCTCCCTTCCTCCTCTCTATGCTGAGAATGACGTGAGTATCACGTGTAGTGAGTTGGTCTTACCGCAGAAGAAGGGTCCACAGCCAGATAGGGAATGGAAGACCAGCAGGAAGAGCAGTGCAAGAAAGATAGTGCAGGGGTCCCCTGTGGTCATCCCCCTGCAAAACAGATACACTGTTTTGAGTACTGTTGGGGAGGATGACTCATCAGGGGAGGGCAGCAGCAGCCAAGTTCATGGCACCGTAGGTGGCTCTGCTGCAAAGGAGGGCAGGAAAAAGATTGGGAGCGCGATAGTGATAGGGGACTCGATGGTGAGGGGAATAGATAGGCGTTTCTGCGGATGCAACCGAGACTCCAGGATGGTATGTTGCCTCCCTGGTGCAAGGGTCAAGGATGTCTCGGAGCGGGTGCAGGACATTCTGAAATGGGAGGGAGAACAGCCAGTTGTCGTGGTGCACATTGGTACCAACGACATAGGTAAAAAAAGGGATGAGGTCCTACGAAAATAATTTAAGGAGCTAGGAGCTAAATTAAAAAGTAGGACCTCAAAAGTAGTAATCTCGGGATTGCTACCAGTGCCACGTGCTAGTCAGAGTAGGAATCGCAGGATAGCGCAGATGAATACATGGCTTGAGCAGTGGTGCAGCAGGGAGGGATTCAAATTCTTGGGGCATTGGAACCGGTTCTGGGGGAGGTGGGACCAGTACAAACCGGACGGTCTGCACCTGGGCAGGACCGGAACATATGTCCTAGGGGGAGTGTTTGCTAGTGCTGTTGGGGAGGAGTTAAACTAATATTACAGGGGGATGGGAACCAATGCAGGGAGACAGAGGGAGACAAAAATTAGGCAAAAGCAAAAGACAGAAAGGAGATGAGGAAAAGTGGAGGGCAGAGAAACCCAAGGCAAAGAACAAAAAGGGCCACTGTACAGCAAAATTCTAGAAGGACAAAGGGTGTTAAAAAAGCAAGCCTGAAGGCTTTGTGTCTTAATGCAAGGAGTATCCGCAATAAGGTGGATGAATTAACTGTGCAAATAGATGTTAACAAATATGATGTGATTGGGATTACGGAGACGTGGCTCCAGGATGATCAGGGCTGGGAACTCAACATCCAGGGGTATTCAACATTCAGGAAGGATAGAATAAAAGGAAAAGGAGGTGGGGTAGCATTGCTGGTTAAAGAGGAGATTAATGCAATAGTTAGGAAAGACATTAGCTTGGATGATGTGGAATCTATATGGGTAGAGCTGCAGAACACTAAAGGGCAAAAATCGTTAGTGGGAGTTGTGTACAGACCTCCAAACAGTAGTAGTGATGTTGGGGAGGGCATCAAACAGGAAATTAGGAGTGCATGCAATAAAGGTGCAGCAGTTATAATGGGTGACTTTAATATGCACATAGATTGGGCTAGCCCAACTGGAAGCAATACGGTGGAGGAGGATTTCCTGGAGTGCATAAGGGATGGTTTTCTAGACCAATATGTCGAGGAACCAACTAGGGGGGAGGCCATCTTAGACTGGGTGTTGTGTAATGAGAGAGGATTAATTAGCAATCTCATTGTGCGAGGCCCCTTGGGGAAGAGTGACTATAATATGGTGGAATTCTGCATTAGGATGGAGAATGAAACAGTTAATTCAGAGATCATGGTCCAGAACTTAAAGAAGGGTAACTTTGAAGGTATGAGGCATGAATTGGCTAAGATAGATTGGCTAATGATACTTAAGGGGTTGACTGTGGATGGGCAATGGCAGACATTTAGAGACCGCATGGATGAATTACAACAATTGTACATTCCTGTCTGGCGTAAAAATAAAAAAGGGAAGGTGGCTCAACCGTGGCTATCAAGGGAAATCAGGGATAGTATTAAAGCCAAGGAAATGGCATACAAATTGGCCAGAAATAGCAGCGAACCTGGGGACTGGGAGAAATGTAGAACTCAGCAGAGGAGGATAAAGGGTTTGATTAGGGCAGGGAAAATGGAGTACGAGAAGAAGCTTGCAGGGAACATTAAGGCGGATTGCAAAAGTTTCTATAGGTATGTAAAGAGAAAAAGGTTAGTAAAGACAAACGTAGGTCCCCTGCAGTCAGAATCAGGGGAAGTTATAACGGGGAACAAAGAAATGGCAGACCAATTGAACAAGTACTTTGGTTCAGTATTCACTAAGGAGGACACAAACAACCTTCCGGATATAAAAGTGGTCAGAGGGTCTAGTCAGGAGGAGGAACTGAGGGAAATCTTTATTAGTCGGGAAATTGTGTTGGGGAAATTGATGGGATTGAAGGCCGATGAATCCCCAGGGCCTGATGGACTGCATCCCAGAGTACTTAAGGAGGTGGCCTTGGAAATAGCGGATGCATTGACAGTCATTTTCCAACATTCCATTGACTCTGGATCAGTTCCTATCGAGTGGAGGATAGCCAATGTAACCCCACTTTTTAAAAAAGGAGGGAGAGAGAAAGCAGGGAATTATAGACCGGTCAGCCTGACCTCAGTAGTGGGTAAAATGATGGAATCAATTATAAAGGATGTCATAGCAGCGCATTTGGAAAATGGTGACATGATAGGTCCAAGTCAGCATGGATTTGTGAAAGGGAGATCATGCTTGACAAATCTGGAATTTTTTGAGGATGTTTCCAATAAAGTGGACAAAGGAGTACCAGTTGATGTGGTATATTTGGACTTTCAGAAGGCTTTCGACAAGGTCCCACACAGGAGATTAATGTGCAAAGTTAAAGCACATGGGATTGGGGGTAGTGTGCTGACGTGGATTGAGAACTGGTTGTCAGACAGGAAGCAAAGAGTAGGAGTAAATGGGTACTTTTCGGAATGGCAGGCAGTGACTAGTGGGGTACCACAGGGTTCTGTGCTGGGGCCACAGCAGTTTACATTGTACATTAATGATTTAGACGAGGGGATTAAATGTAGTATCTCCAAATTTGCGGATGATACTAAGTTGGGTGGCAGTGTGAGCTGCGAGGATGATGCTATGAGGCTGCAGAGTGACTTGGATAGGTTAGGTGAGTGGGCAAATGCGTGGCAGATGAAGTATAATGTGGATAAATGTGAGGTTATCCACTTTGGTGGTAAAAACAGAGAGACAGACTATTATCTGAATGGTGACAGATTAGGAAAAGGGAAGGTGCAACGAGACCTGGGTGTCATGGTACATCAGTCATTGAAGGTTGGCATGCAGGTACAGCAGGCGGTGAAGAAAGCAAATGGCATGTTGGCCTTCATAGCGAGGGGATTTGAGTACAGGGGCAGGGAGGTGTTGCTACAGTTGTACAGGGCCTTGGTGAGGCCACACCTGGAGTATTGTGTACAGTTCTGGTCTCCTAACTTAAAGAAGGACATTCTTGCTATTGAGGGAGTGCAGCGAAGATTCACCAGACTGATTCCCAGGATGGTGGGACTGACCTATCAAGAAAGACTGGATCAACTGGGCTTGTATTCACTGGAGTTCAGAAGAGTGAGAGGGGACCTCATAGAAACGTTTAAAATTCTGACGGGTTTGGACAGGTTGGATACAGGAAGAATGTTCCCATTGTTGGGGAAGTCCAGAACCAGGGGTCACAGTCTAAGGATAAGGGGTAAGCCATTTAGGACCGAGATAAGGAGAAACTTCTTCACCCAGAGAGTGGTGAACCTGTGGAATTCTCTACCACAGAAAGTAGTTGAGGCCAATTCACTAAATATATTCAAAAGGGAGTTAGATGAAGTCCTTACTACTCGGCGTGAAAGCAGGAAGGGGGTACTGAAGTTTCATGTTCAGCCATGAACTCATTGAATGGCGGTGCAGGCTAGAAGGGCTGAATGGCCTGCTCCTGCACCTATTTTCTATGTTTCTATGTTTCTACTCCCCAGCTCCGGCCTGGTGTCAAAGGCCTATCCACCTGACAATCTGCCTCTCAATCTGGCTGGCTGCGGCCAGGAAACGGAGATGGAAAATTCGGAAGAACCTGAGGGAAACACGTTCTTCTGGGTTTCCCAATCTCAAAATAGCCCCCCCCACTCTCTCCCCCCCCTTCTGCCTGAAAACAGGTCCAGATGAATTTCTTTTCCATTTAATTTATCATCCTTTGTCTTCCCATTCATCAAAGCTTGTATCTGTTTTTGTCCAATCCTTCTGAATTCTAAGGTATCACACTTTTGCTTTATTGTTTTTGGTCTCTAACATAACTTTACATTATCATTGAGATTAAATATTGCACTGTTGGATTGATGGTCACTGCTGAATACTCAGTACAGTACCTTGTATGGCTCAGGGTCAATTGATTTGATAAGGCTCCTGTGAAGTGCTTTGGGACATTTTAGTACATTAAAAGTGCTATATAAATGCAAGTTGTTCTTGTCTAATTTAATCCAAACTTTTCCAATATCCTTAGATCTAATTCTTTGTTTACTACTTAATCAGATTTTTAAAAATCTTCACGTTTAACATTTTAATTTTCATCTCTTCCTACTCTCTTATGTTAAGTGTTCCTTTGAATTTTTGTATCATTTTGCAACCATAAAATATTATATGGCTTTTTCCATCAGAAGAAGCCCATATACCACACCCACATCCAAATAGGAATGGTCCAGATACACTGCCGTTATTGCATTGAAGCAATGCAGTTTTTCCATTGTGTTGATGCACAAACTACTGTATAAATAGGGAGTAAACTTTCTGATCTGACACAGCATCAAATTCTGATGAGCAGTCTAAGGCCACCTTAAGGAGATAGTCTGAAGTCACTTGGGCTTCGTGCAGTCTCTAATATAACTGCTCTCACGCATATGGTCGGGGCCATAAAAGGAGCAGCATGGAGGCCTCGAGCTGGGTGAGAACACTAGTGGCAGGTCGGGGCCATAAAAGGAGTGACGTGGAGGCATACTACTTCAGCGCGAGCTGGTGCAGGAGGGTGATGGCAGCAAAGAGTGATGTCATGGTTGGTGATTGGAGCGTGGGCAGATACAGCAGGAGTGGCGAGAGACCGTGGAGGGATGTGATCGAGGCCCAGGAGAGGCGTGAGTTCAGGGCCAGGGGCCCCGGGGCAGCACGGGCCAGCCCACACTGCGATATGTGTGCACACTAGGTCCGTGCAGCAGAGCAGGTCTCCAGTCATCTTGGGTAATCGTTGCCACTGGACGAAGACCTAGCTCTGTCAAGCCCGTGTGGTGGCTGGTGTGCAACAGCCACCACACGTTAAAAAAATCCACGCACAGCCATCTCCCACCCTTCAGGATGTAGTTCGGGACCTAGAATATTAGGTCCTTCATTGAAACACCTGTGAACTCATCCTTTTTTGGCGTGGAAGCAAGTCATCCTTGTTTCGAGGGACTGCCTATGATAATGATTACAACATCAACTAGTGCAAAGCTTTTAAAAAAAATTCCCAGAAACCTTTTTAACATTTGATTAAAAAATGAAGTCATCTTTCAATTCTGGTGAGTTGGAGAATCTGCGTATGTGCGCAAGTAAAAATTCACAGGCCTCCAATTTGCTCAATCAAACATTGATTCAGAATTGGCAGTATATTTCCATTTTCAAGCAGCTAAGAATGTCAAACTTGCAGTATGACAATGCTATTTTCACCTTGTCTCTGTATCAGTTCCTATCGAGTGGAGGGTAGCCAATGTAACCCCACTTTTTAAAAAAGGAGGGAGAGAGAAAACAGGGAATTATAGACCGGTCAGCCTGACATCAGTAGTGGGTAAAATGATGGAATCAATTATTAAGGATGTCATAGCAGTGCATTTGGAAAGAGGTGACATGATAGGCCCAAGTCAGCATGGATTTGTGAAAGGGAAATCATGCTTGACAAATCTTATGGAATTTTTTGAGGATGTTTCCAGTAGAGTGGACAAGGGAGAACCAGTTGATGTGGTATATTTGGACTTTCAGAAGGCTTTCAACAAGGTCCCACACAAGAGATTAATGTGCAAAGTTAAAGCACATGGGATTGGGGGTAGTGTGCTGACATGGATTGAGAACTGGTTGTCAGACAGGAAGCAAAGAGCAGGCGTAAATGGGGACTTTTCAGAATGGCAGGCAGTGACTAGTGGGGTACCGCAAGGTTCTGTGCTGGGGCCCCAGCTGTTTACACTGTACATTAATGATTTAGACAAGAGGATTAAATGTAGTATCTCCAAATTTGCGGATGACACTAAGTTGGGTGGCAGTGTGAGCTGCGAGGAGGATGCTATGAGGCTGCAGAGCGACTTGGATAGGTTAGGTGAGTGGGCAAATGCATGGCAGATGAAGTATAATGTGGATAAATGTGAGGTTATCCACTTTGGTGGTAAAAACAGAGACACAGACTATTATCTGAATGGTGACAGATTAGGAAAAGGGGAGGTGCAACGAGACCTGGGTGTCATGGTACATCAGTCATTGAAGGTTGGCATGCAGGTACAGCAGGCGGTTAAGAAAGCAAATGGCATGTTGGCCTTCATAGCGAGGGGATTTGAGTACAGGGGCAGGGAGGTGTTGCTACAGTTGTACAGGGCCTTGGTGAGGCCACACCTGGAGTATTGTGTACAGTTTTGGTCTCCTAACCTGAGGAAGGACATTCTTGCTATTGAGGGAGTGCAGCAAAGGTTCACCAGACTGATTCCCGGGATGGCGGGACTGACCTATCAAGAAAGACTGGATCAACTGGGCTTGTATTCACTGGAGTTCAGAAGAATGAGAGGGGACCTCATAGAAACGTTTAAAATTCTGACGGGTTTAGACAGGTTAGATGCAGGAAGAATGTTCCCAATGTTGGGGAAGTCCAGAACCAGGGGACACAGTCTAAGGATAAGGGGTAAGCCATTTAGGACCGAGATGAGGAGAAACTTCTTCACCCAGAGAGTGGTGAACCTGTGGAATTCTCTACCACAGGAAGTTGTTGAGGCCAATTCACTAAATATATTCAAAAAGGAGTTAGATGAAGTCCTTACTACTAGGGCGATCAAGGGGTATGGCGAGAAAGCAGGAATGGGGTACTGAAGTTGCATGTTCAGCCATGAACTCATTGAATGGCGGTGCAGGCTAGAAGGGCCGAATGGCCTACTCCTGCACCTATTTTCTATGTATCTCTTTCATAATGTAGATTTGCCAGTCCATACTGCCATTCGTTCCTATGTGCAAATCCAATATTATTTCTCCTTTCCCATTTCAATAATTCACCCACCCGTTCTTCACTATGGCCGTTGGATATGAAAGGTTGCCCAGTTTACAATATTTTCTCTCAACATTTCATTATCCATATATTTTACAATCATTTCTCAATATTCTGTTTTTCTGCAGGATTTTGTGTTGCTTCCCTGCTCAGAGCCTCCATACCATTTGTATTATCACTTCATCCCGTTTGTACTCATCAGTCTGTGCACTTTAACTGTTAACTTATCTCTTGCTTCAAGATTTCCAGCACTCGAAACCTGTAGCTAACTTTTAAGTGTCTTGTGTTCTGCACTGGATAGTTTCATGGAAGCACCCAATTGAAGGTATGCAGCCTTGAATAGTTCATTCAGGTTTGCTAACCACTCCAACTCACTGAAGTATTGCTCTGTCCTATTAAGCATTCATAAGAACATAAGAATTAGGAACAGGAGTAGGCCATTTGGCCCCTCGAGCCTGCTCTGCCATTCAATAACATGGCTGATCTAACTCAACTCCACTTTCCTGCACTATCCCCATATCCCTTGATTCCCTTAATATTCAAAAATCTATTTTTGTCTTGAATATGTTCAAAGACTGAGCCTCTACAGCCCTCTGGGGGGGGGGGGGGGTAAAGAATTCCAAAGATTCATCACCCTCTGAGTGAAGACATTTTTCCTCATCTCAGTCCGAAATGGCCGCCCCCTTATTCTGAGACTGTGACCCCTGGTTCTAGACTCCCCACCCAGGGGAAACATCCCCCCTGCAGCCACTCTGTCAGTCAATGAGACCTCTCATTCGTCTAAACTCTAACGAATATAGGCCTAGTCTACTCAATCTCTCCTCATAGGACAATCTCCCAATCCCAGGAATGAGTCTGGTGAACCTTCGTTGCACTCCCTCTATAGTAAGTATATCCTTCCTTGGGTAAGACCAAAAATGTACATAATACTCCAGGTGTGGTCTCACCAGGGCCCTGTTTAATTGCAGTAAGACACTCAAATCCTCTTGTAATAAAGGCCAACATACCATTTGCTTTCTTAATCGCTTGCTGTACCTGCATGTTAACTTTCATTGATTCGTGTACAAGGACACCCAGGTCTCTCTGAACACCAACATTTCCCAATCTCTCACTGTTTAAAAGATACTGTTTTTCTATTTTTCCTACCAAAGTGGCTAACTTCACATTTCTCCACATTATATTCCATTTGCCATGTTTTTGCCCACTCACTTAGCCTGTCTATATCCCCTTGAAGTTTCTCATTCCACCTCCTTACAGCGGTTACATACTAAACCTTTCACAACCCCCTTTCTTGTTTTCTCTCCATATGGCTTGAAACTATTGGAAAGAGCCTGGACAAAATCAATTCCACACTTATAACTAGATAAAATTGTTCACAAGCCCCTCACATCTTTTGTACAGGTTGAACCGCCCTTATCTGGAACCCTCTGGACCGGTCCGGTTCTGGCTAAGAGATTTTTCCAGATGAGGGGTGGTCACGTTAAGTTGGATGGTACAGATATGGAGCAAGGGGATGTCAGGGCTGGCTGGCTTGAGGCTGGGAGTGCGGCAAAGAGATCATGGAGGTGGATTGCGGGGTCAGGCCAGCGATTGTGGGAGTCGGCAGCAAGGAAGGGCTTCAATTTGTTCATGTCGGAGTTCTGCGCATGCGCCATCTGGTGGCGGGGAATGGTTCTGCACGAGGGCTGGTTCTGGATAAAGGGAATTCTGGATAAGGGAGGTTCAACCTGTATTGCATTACCCTAAAGCATAACAGAACAGGTGGCTGGAATATTGAGAAGTCAAGACACAGAAACACTGGCGAACTTGTGTATAAGGATGAATGACATTTGGGAGACAAGTCTGGAAATGAAGAGTTAGAGATAAAATGGAGAAATAGGTAGCGAGCAAAACAAATTCTAGGGAAGAAAAGAATGAGGAAGGAAAAAAAGCAGAAGCTAAGCAAGAAAAAAATTGAGTGAAGGAAGAGAACGTGAGCGAATAAAAGAGATACTCAGAAAAGGTGACTAAATATCTAGATATAAGTGTGGAATTGATTTTGTCCAGATTCTTTCCAATGGTTACAAGCCATATGGAAAGAAAAATAATTATTGATTTCAACTCATGGCTGACCAGCTTGAAAATAATACAGAATATATTACACTCCCTGCAGCTCAGCCTGGTACCAGTCTGTAACCGAACACTTCACACAATACAACAAATTCTATTATTTAATGCTTGGCAACATTGCCTAGAGGAAGCTAACAATAAAAATGACTATCCATATCACCTTAGATTACATAAATAAAATGTGAATTTAGTCATCATCTTACATTTGTCTTTTATTTTGAACTCTTGAGATTTTGTACATATGTTAATGCATAAGACATTCATTCACTGTATAAAAATATTCAGCAAATAAGTAAAGAAAATGGAATAACATTAAGACCTTATATATTTGGGGTAATTTTCCTGCTTTGTGCTACTGGTGAGGAGTCCTGCTGGCCAATAGCAGCTATCAGAAAATCAGGTGCATGCTGCATGATTTTCAAACTATTTTGCACAGCACATTCCTGAATTTTCAATATGTGCACCTAATGGGCAAAGCTCCCTATCATTAGCACAAGGTCAAAACATTATCTCAGTATCATTCTCCTTTTTCCAGGTCCTTTTGGGACACACAAAATTCTCCAATTGAGGGGAAGGCCAGGTGACATAATCCGAAGGCCTTTCCCAGTAATGAATTGTCAGGTGTGTAATGGCAAAAGCAGTTGAGGTTGGCTTGTGTCCCAATTTGCCCTTCTCTGGGCCCAAATTTGGCTCTCCAGTTTTTTCGGCGCACTTATCTGAGGTGCGCCGAATTTCTGCTCTCAAAATGGCGCCGAAAATATATCGCCGTTTTCTCCCCGCTCTGTGGACCATCCTACTGCTTGGCGTGGCAAGCACAGTGGAGCTAGGGCCCTACACCTAAGAGTGCCGGCAGCTGTCCGCATGCGCAGTACAGCGTTCGCGCATGCGCAGTAGCTCCTCCCATGATGATGATGATGTGTGCCTGCAGCGTGGGTCCCAACGCGTCCCGTCCCTATCCCGGGCCGAGTGATGATTCGCCTCTCTGTCAGTTATGAAGAAAGTCAAGTGAAAGACTCATGGATAGTTTCAGTCCTATTCTCAGTAGAGATGAGCTTACAGCATAAAATGAGCTCATCTATCCTAAATAGACGTAACTGCCACACTCATTTAGAAACTATCAGGATTTGGGACGTGGACACCTGCACTGCGATGAAACCTGCTTGAAGATGTAGTTGAGGTGCATTGTTGGGACAATTATATAGGTTGATCGAGTGATACTTGGCCTGGAGGTGCTCGATGTTGTCACTAGACGCAAAGGTAAAATGTGGACTAGCTAATGCAAAAGCAGAGCAAACCTCGGTGAAGGGAACAGTGTGAATTGCCTTCGGATAATCCCAGCCTGCAACGTATAGCCCTCCTGCCAGCCTCCCTTTGTTCCCTTCTGCAGCCTCCTTCTGCGAGCCCAGCCTACTGCTTCTTGCGTGTGGCCAGTTCACTGCTCTCCCGCTCGGGCTTCCCACCCACCGCACCTATCGCCGGCCGAGTGGCCTTTCACACTGGCTGGCTGGCACGGCCCGCCGGCTGGCTCCTACAGCCTGTGTGTTCCCAGCCTCCTTTAAGTTCCCTACTGCAGCCTCCTTCTGTGAGCCCAGCCTGCTGTTTCTTGCGTGTGTGGCCAGTTCATTGCTCTCCCGCCCAGGCTTCCCACCAACCGCACCTATCCTCAGCCGAGCGGCCTTTCGCACCGGCCGGCCCGTTGACTTCCTGGGCCGAGTATGAAGGTAAGACTTAAGTTTTATTTCTTATTTATTTATTTATTATTGATGGTTATGCTTCATGAATGTTGTTGAGAAGGTGTTTAGTGCTTTGTGCTTCCCTTCCCCGCCCCCATTTCTGGCTACCTGCGCTGATTTCTTAACTCTCCGCCAAGTGTTTTCTATGCGGCCATAAGTGACCACATACGCTGGCCTAAGTTAGTTTGGAGCAACTATTAGCTGTCTATACTGGCTTAAATGGCCAAACCAGGCGCCCCCTTTTGAACAAAACAAAACTAAACTAAAAAAATCCTAACTATCTCACTTACACTGGCGCAAATTAAATTTGCAGAATGGGGATTTTTAAGATACTCCAGAAAAATCAAGTAGCTCCAAAAAAAACAGAGCAACTCCTGGGCAAATTTGAGCCCCATATTTCTGTGAGGCAGTGCTTCATTTGTGTTTAATGCCTGATTGCTTGGCTGAATCTGGAGCTTAAAGAGCAAAGAATAAACTTTTTTTTCCACATTTCAAGTACACTTCCAGAGTGGAAGTGCAAAATCTCCTCAAAATATGTAAATGCTCAGGGTGCACTTTGGACTTTCCCATTGCAAAATTAGAGAAATGTAGGTACATGTGCTAAATGTATGCTCAGGCAAAATGGAACTATAGCCCTTAAACTCTAATTTTATGGAGGCAAAACACATTTGTTGAGTCAGAGATGTTTTTATTTATTTTATTTGTGACTTCTTACATTTAGAAAGCAGCTTTTTGTGTGATTTATCTGGTTGCCTTCAGTTGCTCACACCTCAACCTTACTTCCAATAAAGAAACATTCCCCCCATAGAACATATGAAAAATATAATTTAGAGCGCACTTTACAAAGACTTGACGATACAATTTGCTATACACAACAAAGTAACCCCATCCATATATGTTTCGTAATACTGCCACAAGGTAGAAGTAAATACTTGTAAAATGTAATTATAGTAGTTATTTATCACAAATTTACATGCATTGATGACAAGTTTATGAGTGTTTCAACTTATCTAAAATGCTGTTTCCATTTTCTCTGTATGGAGCAGAACCAAGAAGGGCACAGACTATTCTGATCTCCTGCCAATAAGCCAATAAGACTGGAAATTTATCCTTGCTCTACACGTAAAACACTTTACCATCTGTGAGGCTAGAATGGCAAACATTGTTCACATGCAGCATAGTGATATCACGTGGAAAGCTAAACAAGTACAAATGGAATGCAGTGAGTTTCGGTAACAAGGCATTGATGAGCTTATTAATTCAAGAGAAATTCACAAAAAATACAGTAACCATGAGTAGGAGATTTAACATTAAAAAAAAATCCCATAACCATCTCTTTAACATGCTTTGTCCTTGCAACCACAGGCACATGCAAGTACAGTGGTTGCAGGTATTGGCAACACACAAACATTTAACACTACTTGCAACAGGTAACTACAAAGTGCTTATAAACTTCATCGATTGAGATGAAGAAGTTCAGTTCCACATAACAGAACAACATATTCAAAGTGGTATACAACAAGAAAATTATTAATTTTAATATCATAACAAATTACCAAGAAAGCAACTATTTCCTGGAGGGGGAAAATTTAAAAAAAGATATATACAGGGTAAAATGTTATTAAAAAAGTAATGTGCAAATCCCCTGCACATTTCCCCTCTGGTTTAATAATTTTAATAAGGATTTGTAAATTTGTAGCTTTACATGCAGCAGATACGTCAACATATTTCCCACACTAATGTATCTTTACTGTACTAAACATCCACAAAATTACTCCACACTGACATTTACAATGCTTGTTGATGTGAAGTAAAAGATTGCAGTGATGTCTGTAGCACATTCTGAATGAGTTACAGACACTGGGGTGAATCTTAACATATGCCGATATTGTAAAACGGATGATATCAAATGGGCTGCACGTTATACATCACTCCCAATTTTCATTTCCTTTGCAATCAATGGATAGGAAAATTGGGAGCGATCTATTATGGGCAGCCAATCAGATATCACCTGTTCTACACTATTGGCATACGTTAAAATTACCCCCACTACATCTTCCAAATACTCAGAAGCATTTTACATCTCACAGGGTCCACTTTGGTCAGCCAGCTTTAGGGTTACAAAACTAGGTAATAAAATTATAAGTTAAAAAAAGAACAAGTTGAAGATACAACAGCTTTAAAATAAGTCAATGTATTCACCGCATATAAACATACTGAAATGTGAACATTGACAGTATGCAAATTTGAGGAAATAATTTCAAATAACTTTACTTTTAGCACCTTATGTAGTAACAATGGATTATAGGTACTGTGAGCAGATGTACATGTGTACAAAAACATGTACTCTACAGTCCAAAGATACATCATTCTAAAAGATACAAACAATTTTAAGCATGCACTTAAAAAGGCTGAAATTACTAGTGTTTGAAAGGCTGCTGAATCCATCCTATAGACAAGAGGATGTTTCAGTTAGCAACTGCTGGTGATGCTTTGGATTGTTGGTATTGTCCAGCCAGCACAGATACATACATACTATATATAATACATATATATCATATACACACATACATACACACACATACATTTTTGTTTGTTTTTACTGCTGAATTTTTCTGATGATCTCAGCAGACACCGGCGGGTGGAAATTGATAGTGTGATGCCTCAGACCCTGCGCAGTCTTGTAGCTCTTCCCACAACGGCATTTAAATGGCTTGCGGACACGTATCTGAGTCCGATGGCCATTCTTTGCATGGTATTTTATACCATTTACATTCTGTCAAGGAAACAAAGGCAGAATTAAGTTATAACACAATATAAAAATGCACAAATACAATTAAGGTTGAGTAAACAAACCGTTCAAAATTATTTTGATTCACTCATGGGTGATTTATTAAAAAAGATAAATTCCAGTATCATCCCAAATTAAAATGCTTTGATTGATCTACTTAATGACTACATTTAAATCTCCCATAATTTTAACTCGGCTTTTCCCCTAAATTTTTCTTCAGCTGTCAAACATTTTCATGTTTATCTACATATGAAGATTGATTGCAATACATCTCTCCAATGAAAATAAATGTATTTAATTTACTGAATTATTGTTTTTAATATTGGTATCGCGTTAATGGCAAGAAGAATGCCAAACATGTTTATATTCACCAAAATGAATAAAACAGTACGGTGAGAGTTTACAAAATAAATACAGCAACAGGAATATATCAAAAAGGTTCATAAAACCTATATTCTCTGGAGTTTAGAAGAATGAGAGGTGATCTCATTGAAACATAGAAAATTCTGAGCGGGCTTAACAGGGTAGATGCTGAGAGGTTGTTTCTCTGGCTGGAGAGTCTAGAATTTGGGGTCTTAGTCTTAAATGGCCAACCCCTTATCCTGAGACTGAGATGGGGAGAGTTGTGAATCTTTGGAATTCTCTACCCCAAAAGGCTGTGGATGCTCAGTCTTTGAGTATATTCAAGGCTGAGATCGCTAGATTTTTGGATGCTAGGGGAATCAAGGGATATGGAGATAAGACGGAAAAATGGAGTTGAGGTCAATGATCAGCCATGATTGTATTGAATGGGCTCGAGGGGTCGTATGGCCTACTACTGCTCCTAATTCTTTTGTAAAACCTGAAATAAAAACTAAGATTTACTACAGGTATAAACCACCTTTCCCTGTTACAATTAAATGCTAATATTTAAAGACTGATGACACTTTGATAAACACTTGAAAGTTTTCATCACTGATCAAACAGGATGGTGTGCATGGACATAGTATATTGCCTGGCACTGGAAAGTGTGCAAAAAAGATTTACAAGGATGACACGAAGAACTGCGAGGTTATACTTTTCAGGAAAGGTTGAACAGGTTGGGTCTCTTGTCTCTTGCAAAGAGAAGACTTATTGGTAACCTAATTGAGGTCTTTAAAATTCTGAAAGGTTTTGATAGAGTAGACACAGAGACCTGAATTTTAATGCAGAGGTGGTTTTGGAGCAGGGCGGTGGAGCTGGGGTGGGAGAGCTCTGAAGCGATTGGAAAACCCGGGAGAGGAGTGACCGCATAGGGGCCGGCTGGACGACCATGGGGAGAGCTACAGGAGCAGGGAAGGGCGGGAACAATCGGGTGCTAGGAGCATCACGAGGAGGGGTCAGGTGAGCATTGGATGGATGGAGGAGCAGGAGGGGTTGAGGTGGGGGTTAGGGAACGATCGGTGGCTTGAGGAGCGGGGCAGTGAGTTGGAGGCCCTTGTTGGCGGGGGAGGGTCGTCTCCAATCACGGGGGGAGGAGGTTAGGAAGGAACGCTGGATCCAGGAGCTAAGTGTAAAGGCACTTACCGCCTGGATCCAGCAGTACTCGCCTTACTTTAGCAGTTGGCTTTCACCCTAACCCAACCAGCTAAAGTTAAATTCAAAATGGAGGTTAAATCAGAGGCTTCTGGCCCCGTTATAATATTTAATGGGCGACCCACCTCTCTCCTGGGAACGGGTTGGCTGCCTGTCCCCCACCGCCATTAAAACCGAAAGTGAGCGTGTTGGAGGTGGGTTCTGGTCGGGATTCAGATTTTTAACACTTTAACTTCCAACACCACTTTTTTTTTAAGGTTAAAATTCCTCCCGAGAGTGTTTCTACTTATGGGGAAGAGGAAAACTAGAGGCCATCAATATAAGATAGTCACCAAGAAATCAAATAGGAAATTTAGAAGAAACTTCTTTACCCAGAGAGTGGTGAGAATGTGGAACTCGTTACCGCAGTGAGTAGTTGAGGCAAATATTATAGCTGCATTTCAGGGGAGGCTAGATAAGTATGAGGGAGAGGGAATAGAGGGTTATGCTGATAGTTAAATGAGGAAAGATGGGAGGAGGCTTGAGTGGAGCATAAACGTCGGCAAAGACTAGTTGGGCTGAATGGACTGTTTCTATGCTGTATATTCTGTGTAATTGCCAGATTTTATAAACAAGCACAAATCATTCCAGCACTTTAAATCTAACATTAACTTGTGAAATAAAAACAGAAAATGCTGTTAATACTCAGCAGGTCTGGCAGCATCTGTGGAGAGACAAACAGAGTTAACGTTTCAGGTCAATGACCTTTTGTCAGAACTGGAAATCAGTAGTATTTTGCTTTGTACACATTAACTTGTGTTCACAATGGTTTTGTAGATCTGCCAAAACAGAGTTTACCACAAACAAAATATACCAGTGTGGCTGAACACTCCTGCTCTTTCATTATCCACAAGCAACGTTTAAACAAATTCTCCCTATAAGACCCTTTCAAAATAGCACTTACCTGGGTCTGGATTCTTACAGCAGACTGGTTTGCCAGAGACCACAAGGGCCATAGTTGGGCCTGTGGTTAAAATGGCGTGCACGTTTTGACACATTCATTTAAATTAGGCCCCCACTCCTCTGGTGCAGGTGACCTTCCCGTGCCTGAAGCCAAGTAAATGGTGGGGAGGGTTAGATGAGAGCGGGAACAGCGAACCCATCTCACCATCGTCACCCCGTCCCCACCCCTGCTGGGTGAAGGCCGGAGTGTTTAAAAACTGGCCCTATAGTGTGAAGCTGCAATTCTAATCCAGTGGCTAGTGATCACTAGTCAAGGAAAATTTGTCTTGCACAGCTTTGAATATAGAAAATTGAGGAGTGATATGATCAAGGTGTGTTAAAACGATTTGATAGGATAGGTATAGAGAAACTAGTTCCTCTGGTGGAGGAAATCAAGAACAAGGGAACATAATATTAAAATTAGATCCAGGCCATTCAGTAGTCAAATCAAGAAGCACATTTTCACTCAAAGGGTAGTAGAAATCTGTAATTCTCTCCTCAGAAGGTTGTGGATGCTGCGACAATTGGAGCTTTCTGGACTGATATATATAGATTTTTTGTCAGGTAAGGATATCATGGGATATGGCGCAAAGACAGGTAAATGGAGTTGAGGTGCTGATCAGACATGATCTAATTGAATGGTGTAGCAGGCTTAAGGGGCTGAATGGCCTACTCCTATGTTCCCTTTTGCTCTTCTGTAACCGTAATATATTACCATGCTTGCTTTCTCACTTTTACTTTAGCCAACCCTGGACCAGAATTTGCTGGAGGAGTGCATCTAATTGCATCTGCTATTAGTTAGACTTGCCCTTGCACGTATATGTTTTGAAATTTTTTTGCGTGGCAAGCTGCTGAAAGTGCGAGCTGATAACAGCACAGCAAGGGAAACAGGGCATGTGGGACCTGAGTGAACGGGGCAAGCAACTGTGTATCGCCTTAACCAATCAGATTGAAGGATTGTGAAATTAACAGTACAAGGATTGAAGGAAATGTAAATCAGAATGGGTGAAATCAATTTCAAATCAAGTACAGAAAGAGAAAAAAGGGAGGGAAAGAAAGATTGAATTAAGGAGAGAAAAAAAGAAACAGAAAGGAAAAGTTAAAAAAATTAATTAAAAATTTTACGGCCTAGAAATTCAATAAAGCCCGAAAACTGGCGGTACCACTGCAGGCCAATGTTAACACCCACCTGTAGACAGAGCGCAGGCAAAACTGCTATTTTGGTGCTGCCTGCTGATTTAAATGATCACAGTGCAGAATCTACCATGCAATGCACTCTTTCAGGTGGTACAGAGGAGGAGGCTGAAGGTCAGGTCGAAACTGTGCAGTGTTATCAGGAAATTGCGATTTATGAAAGTGAAGTTCAATGTTTCTACTGTTTTGTGGGTTGACAGAGAGGGTATGCAAGATAAATCAATACCTAAAAATACACTAATCTGCCAGATTTAAAAGACTGCAACCTGCAGTTTAACTGAAATCTATGTTTAATTCTACTGCTGACATGCTCAAATATTTAGCCAGCTAATTTGTCAAGTACAATTATTAATCAACAAAAGTCATCATTAATTGATTAAATGACTGCAATTTGGGTGGAATCATTCCAACAGCTTAAGGTTCCAAATACTTGAAGTTAGGAAAATTCATGCTACATATGTCATAAGATTTCTGATTACTTCTGGTTATTTCTGATCATCTGCTGCAAATAATGTCAACATTATTTGAAACAGTAATCAATGAGGAATGCAAACCTGCCACAGATCCTGAGTTTGGTGGGGCTGCACATACTCTGCATAGTTATTGAGATCTATAGATCGCCTCCGCTTTCTCCCTGGTCGACGCGAAGGCAACCGGCTGCATGCACGGGCGTGCTTTAAAAAGGGCATTAAAAGGAGCGGCGACTTCCAAAATCGTTCAGCCTGTGTCAATTTGGTGCTGCACATCGACTGAAATCACGCTCTCGATCATTAAAATATTTGAGGTGAGCACAGACAACGATGTTCAGTTTTGGTCTCCGAGTCTGAGGAAGGACGTTCTTGCTATTGAGGGAGTGCAGTGAAGGTTCACCAGACTGATTTCTGGGATGGCAGGACTGACATATGAGGAGAGACTGGATCGACTGGACCTGTATTAGGATGAGAGGGGATCTCATAGAAACGTATAAAATTCTGACAGAACTGAACAGGTTAGATGCAGGAAGAATGTTCCCGATGTTGGGGAAGTCCAGAACTAGGGGACATAGTCTTAGGATAAGGGGTAGGCCATTTAGGACTGAGATGAGGAGAAACTTCTACACTCAAGAGAGTTGTTAACCTGTGGAATTCCCTACCGCAGAGAGTTGTTGAAGCCAGTTCATTGGATATAATCAAGAGGGAGTTAGATATGGCCCTTACGGCTAAAGGGATCAAGGGGTATGGAGAGAAAGCAGGAACAGGGTATGAGGGAATGATCAGCCATGATCATATTGAATGGTGGTGCAGGCTCGAAGAGCCGGATGGCCTACTCCTGCATCTATTTTCTATGTTTCTATGTTTCTTTGGTAGCGCTGCCTAATTATGGCGGTCGCTGCGTTTCGTGCCGCAAGTGGGTGGAAGCGAGGCGGCCACCATTTCTTCTTCAAAACTGGCCTTGAATTCTAGCCCCACATTTTTAAACCATCCAACAATCAAAACCTGAAGGAATGAGAATCCACACGTAATAGTTAATTTTGAATGCCAGAGGGGTTGACTGGCAGTAATTAAAACTTATCATGCCGTTAATAAGGTACTTAGACTGAAATGGACAAGACTTGACTTTCTGTGGTGAGATTAATTCATATCTGCCGTGCAAATACGGCAACCTCAAAACTATTTCATAGCGAGTGGTTACGATCTGGAATGCACTTCCTGAAAGGGTGGAGAAGGAAAATTCAATCGTGGCTTTCTAAGGATAAGTACCTGAAGAAAAAAAATTGCAGGGCTATGAAGAAAGGGTGGGAAAGTGGGACTAGCTGTAGTGCTCTCACAGAGAGCTGGCATGGGCTCGACGGGCCAAGTGGCCTCCATCTGTGCTGTAACCATTCTATGATTCTATTTAATGCATTTCAATGATGAAGCAAACAGCGAGATGCTGTTTTCGCAAAGTTAACAGCAGAGTGGCACGACTCGGCCAGCAACTTTTGAATATTTGAGTTTAACCGTGCATCTGCCCCTCACCTGAAGTTGCTGTAGAGCTTAAGCATAAATAATGGCGAGCACAATTAACCTCATTGTTATTTTGATAGGAAAATCTGGGCTATTATTTGAACAAGTGTGTTTGAGTTGCTACTCATCATCAGCATAGGCAGTCCCTCAGAATCGAGGAGGACTTGTTTCCACTCTTAACATGAGTTCTTAGGTGGCCGAACAGTCCAATATGAGAACCATAGTCCGTCACAGGTGGGACAGATAGTCATTGAAGGAAGGGGTGGGTGGGACTGGTTTGCCGCACACTCTTTCTGCTGCCTGCGCTCGATTTCTGCATGCTCTCGGCGATGAGACTCGAGGTGCTCAGCACCCTCCCAGATGCACTTCCTCCACTTAGGGCGGTCTCTGGTCAGGGACACCCAGGTGTCAGTGGTGATGTTGCACTTTATCAGGGATGCTTTGAGAGTGTCCTTGTAACGTTTCCTCTGCCCACCTTTGGCTCGTTTGCCATGAAGGAGTTCCAAGTAGAGCGCTTGCTTTGGGAGTCTTGTATCAGGCATGCAAACAATGTGGCCTGCCCAGCGGAGCTGATCAAGTGTAGTCAGTGCTTCAATGCTGGGGATGTTAGCTTGGCCGAGGACGCTGATGTTGGTGCGTCTGTCCTCCCAGGGGATTTGTAGGATCTTGCAGAGATATCGTTTATGGTATGTCTCCAGCGATTTGAGGTGTCTGCTGTACATGGTCCATGTCTCAGCCATATAGGAGGGCAGGTATTACTACAGTCCTGTGGACCATGAGCTTGGTTGCAATTTTGAGGGTCTGGTCTTCAAACACTCTTTTCCTCAGGTGGCTGAAGGCTGCACTGGCGCACTGGAGGCAGTGTTGAATCTTATCATTAATGTCTGCTCTTGTTGATAAGAAGCTCCAGAGATATGGGAAATGGTCCACGTTGTCCAGGGCTGCGCTGTGGATCGTGATGACTGGGGTGCAGTGCTGTTTAGCGAGGACAGGCTGGTGGAGGACCTTTGTCTTACGGATGTTTTGCGTAATGCCCATGCTTTCGTACGCCTCAGTAAAAACGTCGGCTATGTCCTGGAGTTCAGCCTCTGTATATGTGTAGAAGCAGGCATCGCCCGTGTTCTGTAGCTCGACGACAGAGGTTGGGGTGGTCTTGGACCTGGCCTGGAGACGGCGGAGGTTGAACAGGTTCCCACTGGTTCTGTAGTTTAGTTCCACTCCAGCGGGAAGGTTGTTGACTGTGAGGTGGAGCATGGCAGCGAGGAAGATTGAGAAGAGGGTTGGGGCGATGATGCAGCCATGTTTGACACCGGCGATAACAGTGCTAACAGCTTCCTTTGTGAAGCAGGAAATAATGAAGAATTTTATTTGTGCTCATATCTTGCAGATTGGCTTAGCTTGGTGATGTGTTTCTTGGGCAGAGTGTTGTCCAATTGTACAATCGTTCAAAAAGTGAACGTACTCAAAATTGATACTGGCTCGGATTTTGCGGTGGTAATGATGGCGAAACTGTCAATGTTTGCCGTCGTCATTCCTCTGAAAATGCCAATTTCTGGAGTCAGCGCATGCGCAGTTAAACACGGAAATCCAGAAGTTGCTGTCGATCATTCCCTGCTCCTCCACAGATTGCGTCGTGGAACTCCCCAGAGCTGTCAATTAAAATCAGTTCCTGAGGAAAATGTCCCGTATTACGCTGGAATGTCGCTGTTAACCTCCCACCCGCCGAAAAGGTTAAGCCTGTTGAAAGAGGTGTAACTGGGATTTTAACGGTGTATTGACTGTTGAACAACCGTTCTGGCCCTGAGAAACTAATTTTATAGTTGTGGAATGTCAAATTGTTCCATTAATTCAGGTACAAACATCCCGAATCCGGCTGTCCGAAAACTGGAATTGTCCGAAAACCGGACATTTTTGAGATGGCCAAGATGGCGAGGGACGAGGAAACCGGTAAAAACCGGTGGAAAATGCAGCATCTGGGGTCCGCGGGTGGCGAGAATAGGTGGACGGCGAGGTGCGCCAATAACGAGTTCCGAAATCCGGCAAAGTCCGAAAACCGGCACGGTCTTGGTCCGAGGTTGCCGGATTTCAGATGTTGTACCTGTATGACAAAAGTTAGATGGCTCTGGATATCATTTTTTTAAAAGTTTGTTGATAGTATTAAGGTAGAAACTGAAATATTATGTGTATGTTCCAATCTTTATTTCGCTATCTGTAAAATATATAAAAAGCAAATTATAATCTGTGCATTTTACTTCTGGTTTGCTGTCTGAGAATTCTTCAATGTGATTAGCTGCTTAGCTTACTTGATGACATCACTTGCTGAATGCTGGAGATTTGCTTGGTTGGGCGCCAGATTCAAACAATTGTTGGGAAGCTGAAATCCACACCACAGATTGTGACCAGCTTTCTTTAAGTTCATTGGGGAGCACCGTCGCTTTGCCGCTGACCTCAAATTCTGGGCCAATATTTAGTTATTTATTTTATTTGTTCCTGGGATGTGGGCTTGCTGGCAAGGCCAGCATTTAATGCCCATCCCTACTTGCCCTTGTGAAGGTGATGGTGAACTAGTTTCTTGAACTGCTGCAGTCCAATTTTTTGAGGATGTAACTAGTAGAGTGGACAAGGGGGGAGCCAGTGGATGTGTTGTATTTAGACTTTTAAAAGGCTTTTGACAAGGTCTCACAGAAGAGATTTGTGTGAAAAATTAAAGCACATGGTATTGGGGGTAATGTATTGACGTGGATAGAGAACTGGTTGGTAGACAGGAAGCAAAGAGTAGGAAAAAACGTGTCATTTTCAGAATGGCAGGCAGTGACTAGTGGGGTGCCGCAAGGTTCAGTGCTGGGACCCCAGCTATTTACAATATACATTAATGATTTAGACGAAGGAATTGAGTGTAATATCTCCACGTTTGTAGATGACACTAAGCCTGGTGGTACTGTGAGCTGTGAGGAGGATGCTAAGAGACTGCAGGGTGATTTGGACAGGTTAAGTGAGTGGGCATAATGTATGCGGTATAATGTAGACAAATGTGAGGTTATCCACTTTGGTGGTAAAAACAAGGCGGCAGATTATTACCTGAATGGTGACAGATTAGTAAAAGGGGAGGTGCAACGAGACCTGGGTGTCATGGTACATCAGTCATTGAAAGTTGGCATACAGGTACAGCAGGCGGTGAAGACAAATGGCATGTTGGCCTTCATAGCGAGAGGATTTGAGTATAGGAGGTCTTACTACAGCTGTACAGGGCCTTGGTGAGGCCACACCTTGAATATTGTGTACAGTTTTAATCTCCTAATCTGAGGAAGGACATTCTTGCTATTGAAGGAGTGCGGTGAAGGTTTACCAGACTGATGCCCGGGATGACAGGACTGACATATGAATAAAGACTGGATCGACTAGGCTTATATTCAATGAAATTTAGAAGAATGAGAGGGGATCTCATAGAAACATATAAAATTCTGACGGAATTGGACAGGTTAGATGCAAAAAGAATGTTCCCTGTGTTGAGGAAGTCCAGAACCAGGGGTCACAGTCTAAGGATAAGGGGTAAGCCATTTACATAGAAACATAGAAAATAGGTGCAGGAGTAGGCCATTCGGCCCTTCTAGCCTGCACCGCCATTCAATGTGTTCATGGCCTCAACAACTTTCTGTGGTAGAGAATTCCACAGGTTCACCACTCTCTGGGTTAAGAAGTTTCTCTTCATCTTGGTCCTAAATGGCTTACCCCTTATCCTTAGACTGTGACCCCTGGTTCTGGACTTCCCCAACATTGGGAACATTCTTCCTGCATCTAACCTGTCTAAACCCATCAGAATTTTAAACGTTTCTATGAGATCCCCTCTCATTCTTCTAAATTCCAGTGAATACAAGCCCAGTTGATCCAGTCTTTCTTGATATGTCAGTCCCACCATCCCGGAAATCAGTCTGGTGAACCTTCGCTGCACTCCCTCAATAGCAAGAATGTCCTTCCTCAAGTTAGGAGACCAAAACTGTACACAATACTCCAGGTGTGGCCTCACCAAGGCCCTGTACAACTGTAGTAACACCTCCCTGCCCCTGTACTCAAATCCCCTCGCTATGAAGGCCAACATGCCATTTGCTTTCTTCACCGCCTGCTGTACCTGCATGCCAACCTTCAATGACTGATGTACCATGACACCCAGGTCTCATTGCACCTCCCCTTTTCCTAATCTGTCACCATTCAGATAATAGTCTGTGTCTCTGTTTTTACCACCAAAGTGGATAACCTCACATTTATCCACATTATACTTCATCTGCCATGCATTTGCCCACTCACCTAACCTATCCAAGTCACTCTGCAGCCTCATAGCATCCTCCTCGCAGCTCACACTGCCACCCAACTTAGTGTCATCCGCAAATTTGGAGATACTACATTTAATCCCCTCGTCCAAATCATTAATGTACAGTGTAAACAGCTGGGGCCCCAGCACAGAACCTTGCGGTACCCCACTAGTCACTGCCTGCCATTCTGAAAAGTACCCATTTACTCCTACTCTTTGCTTCCTGTCTGACAACCAGTTCTCAATCCATGTCAGCACACTACCCCCAATCCCATGTGCTTTAACTTTGCACATTAATCTCTTGTGTGGGACCTTGTCGAAAGCCTTCTGAAAGTCCAAATATACCACATCAACTGGTTCTCCCTTGTCCACCCTACTGGAAACATCCTCAAAAAATTCCATAAGATTTGTCAAGCATGATTTCCCTTTCACAAATCCATGCTGACTTGGACCTATCATGTCACCTCTTTCCAAATGCGCTGCTATGACATCCTTCATAATTGATTCCATCATTTTACCCACTACCGATGTCAGGTAGTCTATAATTCCTTGTTTTCTCTCTCCCTCCTTTTTTAAAAAGTGGGGTTAAATTGGCTACCGGCCACTCCATAGGAACTGATCCAGAGTCAATGGAATGTTGGAAAATGACTGTCAATGCATCCGCTATTTCCAAGGCCACCTCCTTAAGTACTCTGGGATGCAGTCCATCAGGCCCTGGGGATTTATCGGCCTTCAATCCCATCAATTTCCCCAACACAATTTCCCGACTAATAAGGATTTCCCTCAGTTCCTCCTTCTTACTAGACGCTCTGACCCCTTTTATATCCGGAAGGTTGTTTGTGTCCTCCTTAGTGAATACCGAACCAAAGTACTTGTTCAATTAGTCCACCATTTCTTTGTTCCCCGTTATGACTTCCCCTGATTCTGACTGCAGGGGACCTACGTTTGTCTTTACTAACCTTTTTCTCTTTACATATCTATAGAAACTTTTGCAATCCGTCTTAATGTTCCCTGCAAGCTTCTTCTCGTATTCCATTTTCCCTGCCCTAATCAAACTCTTTGTCCTCCTCTGCTGAGTTCTAAATTTCTCCCAGTACCCGGGTTCGCTGCTATTTCTGGCCAATTAGTATGCCACTTCCTTGACTTTAATACTATCCCTGATTTCCCTTGAAAGCCACGGTTGAGCCACCTTCCCTTTTTTATTTTTACGCCAGACAGGAATGTACAATTGTTGTAGTTCATCCATGCGGTCTCTAAATGTCTGCCATTGCCCATCCACTGTCAACCCCTTAAGTATCATTCGCCAATCTATCCTAGCCAATTCACACCTCATACCTTCAAAGTTAGCCTTCTTTAAGTTCTGGACCATGGTCTCTGAATTAACTGTTTCATTCTCCATCCTAATGCAGAATTCCACCATATTATAGTCACTCTTCCCCAAGGGGCCTCGCACAACGAGATTGCTAATTAATCCTCTCTCATTACACAACACCCAGTCGAAGATGGCCTCCCCCCTAGTTGGTTCCTCGACATATTGGTCTAGAAAACCATCCCTTATGCACTCCAGGAAATCCTCCTCCACCGTATTGCTTCCAGTTTAGTTAGCCCAATCTATGTGCATATTAAAGTCACCCATTATAACTGCTGCACCCCTATTGCATGCACCCCTAATTTCCTGTTTGATGCCCTCCCCAACATCACTACTACTGTTTGGAGGTCTGTACACAACTCCCACTAACGTTTTTTGCCCTTTGGTGTTCTGCAGCTCTACCCATATAGATTCCACATCATCCAAGCTAATGTCCTTCCTAACTATTGCATTAATCTCCTCCTTAACCAGCAATGCTACCCCACCTCCTTTTCCTTTTATTCTATCCTTCCTGAATGTTGAATACCCCTGGATGTTGAGTTCCCAGCCCTGATCATCCTGGAGCCACGTCTCTGTAATCCCATCATATTTGTTAACATCTATTTGCACAGTTAATTCATCCACCTTATTACGGATACTCCTTGCATTAAGACACAAAGCCCTTCAGGCTTGTTTTTTTAACACCCTTTGTCCTTTTAGAATTTTGCTGTACAGTGGCCCTTTTTGTTCTTTGCCTTGGGTTTCTCTGCCCTCCACTTTTCCTCATCTCCTTTTGTCTACTTTTTGTTTCCCTCTGCATCCCTACATTGGTTCCCATCCCCCTGCCATATTAGTTTAACTCCTCCCCAACAGCACTAGCAAACACTCCCCCTAGGACATTGGTTCCGGTCCTGCCCAGGTGCAGACCGTCCGGTTTGTACTGGTCCCACCTCCCCCAGAACCGGTTCCAATGCCCCAGGAATTTGAATCCCTCCCTGCTGCACCACTGCTCAAGCCACGTATTCATCTGCGCTATCCTGCGATTCCTACTCTGACTAGCACGTGGCACTGGTAGCAATCCAGAGATTACTACTTTTGAGGTCCTACTTTTTAATTTAGCTCCTTAAATTCGTTTCGTAGGACCTCATCCCTTTTTTTTTACCTATGTCGTTGGTACCAATGTGCACCACGACAACTGGCTGTTCTCCCTCCCTTTTTAGAATGTCCTGCACCCGCTCCGAGACATCCTTGACCCTTGCACCAGGGAGGCAACATACCATTCTGGAGTCTCGGTTGCAGCCGCAGAAACGCCCATCTATTCCCCTTACAATTGAATCCCCTATCACTATCGCTCTCCCACTCTTTTTCCTGCCCTCCTGTGCAACAGAGCCAGCCACGGTGCCATGAACTTGGCTGCTGCTGCCCTCCCCTGATGAGTCATCGCCCCTAACAGTACCCAAAGCAGTGTATCTGTTTTGCAGGGGGATGACCACAGGGGACCCCTGCACTACCTTCCTTGCACTGCTCTTTCTGATTTAGGACCGAGATGAGGAGAAACTTCTTCACTCAGAGAGTTGTGAGTATGTGAAATTCTCTACCACAGAAAGTTGTTGAGGCCAGTTCATTAGATATATTCAAAAGGGAGTTAGATGTGGCCCTTAGGCTAAAGGGATCAAGGGGTATGGAGAGAAAGCAGGAAAGGGGTACTGAAGTGCATGATCAGCCATGATCTTATTGAATGGTGGTGCAGGCTCGAAAGGCCGAATGGCCTACTCCTGCACCTATTTTCTATGTTGCTATGTTTCTATGTGGTGAAAGTACTCTCACAAAGCCCAAGTTTCGAGCCACGCCTACAAAGTGTGCCTAAAAAAACCCTCCAGATTCTCCACCTCCCTGCAGGTCCTCTGGCCCTCGGCGCAGCACAGCAAGAGCTGTAGGGGGCGGAGCCAGGTCCCTGCGCTGAAAACAGTGCCGGGACCTCTGCACATGCGCGCTACAGTGGGCGCGCATGTTCCGTAGCTCCAGGCGCCCGAAACTGTGTGGGAGGGGCCGAAGCACGCAGCCCCTAGCCCTGGCCCAATGGCCTCACTGGGGCTGCGTGCATAAGGCTCCTCCCACGGCCAGCTCCTGCTTCCTCCTGACCCGACTCGACTCCCGCTTCCTGCCCCCCCACCCCCGGACCGGACCCGACACTGACCTGACTCCCGCTTCCCGCCCCGGACCGGACCCGACACCGCCCCGACCCCCGTTCTCCCCGCCCCTGCCTCCGGACTGGACCCGACACCCGCTCCCCACCGCCCCCCTCCCCCGGACCGGACCTGACACCGACCTGACTCCCGCTTCCCCCCCGCCCCCGAATCCGACCCGACTCCCGCTCCCCCCTCCCCAACCCCGACTCCGAACCGGACCCGACACCGCCCCGACCCCCGTTCTCCCCGCCCCTGCCTCCGGACTGGACCCGACACCCGCTCCCCACCGCCCCCCTCCCCCGGACCGGACCCGACACCGACCCCACTCCCGCTCTCCCCCCGGACTGGATCCGACCTGACCTCCCTCCCTCCCCCCGACCCGACCCGAACCGACCTCCCTCCCACCACCCCCCCGACCCGACGCCACCTACCTGTAAATCTGGTGCTGGGGACGGGCCCTGCCCGAAGTCTCTGGCCTTCTCCTTTCCTTTCCCCCCCCCCCCCCCCAATCTCCTTTCTCCCTCTGCTCCCCCCCTCTCTCCCTCTACCCTCGCTGTCAGAAACACAGACACTGACAGACAGAGAATGAGAGACACACACAGACAGAGACACACTTGGGGGGGGGGGGGGGCATCCCAGCACCGGGAGGGCTCCCGGTGCTGCAGTCGGTAAGTAGAAAATGTTTTATTGATTTAAAAAAAAATTATTTGATTGATTTATTGCTTGGTTTATTGATCTATTTATCATTTATTATTGATGATGGCTCTTTATTTGTAAAACTGAAGTGTTTAATGTTTGTAAACTTCCCTTTAAACCCCCCCCCCCCCCCCAACCATTCCCTATGCCTGATTTGTAACCTACGCCTGATTTTCGAGCGTACAAAAATCTTCACTTACTCCATTCTAAGTTAGTTTGGAGTAAGTTTTCACTCACGAAACTTTGAAATCAGGCGTAAGTGGCCAGACACGCCCCCTTTTGAAAAAAAAATTCTGTTCTAATTGACTAGAACTGGAGCAAACTAAATGACGAGAATTCCGATTTCTAAGATACTCCGTTCTACACCAGTTGCTCCTAAAAATCAGGAGCAAATCATGTGGAAACTTGGGGCCACAGTGTTGTTAGGGAGGGAGTTCCAGGATCTTGACCCAGCAATTATATATTTATCCAAGTCAGGATGGTGTGTAACTTGAGAAAATTAATTACATTATTAATAAATAGTAGTACATTCAATACAGCTGCTGTGCTGTAAGAAATAAAGTCAATATTTCATACAATTACATCATGAAAAGCTCACAACATATCTGTGATCCCAACATTATTGCCTTTAAATTGAGTACATTTTAAAAGTTTTGAGATGATTTGAACGATATATTTAAGTTGCTTTAAAAATGTAATTTCAGAATTTTTTGCATTGAAAGACTTTATCTAAATCCAAGCAATTTGGCTCATCATTAGTAATTGTACCAAGGCCATGTAGGTGGTTTGATGTTTTGCTCATGATAGAAGTACTTGGCTGCTGGTCATAAATACAGTCTTGTGGACTCCAGAAAGGCTTTAGTAGCTCTATGTGACTCCATGTACTGATTGGGACATGAGTAAAAACAGAAAATAATGGGCCCTTGCGATTGTGGGAAGGATGCAATAGTACCCTTTTGAAAAGTTATTCTAGTTTTACAACTGTTTTGTAAATGCTGCATTATTGGTAAACTAATAATTATTTTACTATTCACAAGATTTTTCCCTTTTTAGTCAGGTTTGCTTTGAGGGAGCAGCTACTTTCATTCGAACAACATCTAAACATTCCAGATAGTAGTTTTACGACCCAACAGATTACGATCAAGGATCTCAGCTGATGTTGAACTCTGGCAGCACATTAAATGCTATCAACCAACCTATAATCTTTGAGGCTGTGTGAGAGAAAGGGTGATTCTGCATCTCAAGTCAATGAAATATTAGACACATCAGAGTAAAAGCAAATGAAAACAATCCTGCTTTGATAAAAGATCAGGCACTCCAACTATGCCTCTGATAAGCCTTGAATTGGAGAAAAGCAGTAAAGTAGGTAAATCTTCAATAGGAAAAAATAAAGTGAAGTTAAATCTGCCACTTCTTTCCAAAAGACAAATAAAATTGTAATTCATTGACAATGTTTCTATCCTTGTTTTCTTGCAGTACAGTATCATGTAGGATCACACAAGAATTAAATTGCTGTAAATTTACGTGGTCATTTACCACTTTCTTTGTGCAAGTTAATGTCGAGATGGCTGACTCTGCATAGAAGGTTAAGGAACTTCTGCTGTAAATACGTCACTTTGTTACGTTAGCCCGGAATTTACAGTCAGCGGCGAAGCAAAGGTATTTGCTGCTGGCCCTGAAGAAAACTGCCAACAAAGATCTTGCGCTCTCTGTGGGGAGAAGTTTGCCTTTTTCAACGTGCAACTGAGATCAATGCAGTGTAGTGGGAAGCCCATAGCGCAATCTGCTGTGACGTCAACAAGCTGGCTAAACAACCAATCACAATGCAGAATTCTCACAGACCGGGAACCAAGAAGTGAAGAAGTTGCTTTGATTCTGACTTTGTAAAAATGTTAGACAGCAAAAGAAAGATTAGGCCTCTCACATGGGGGAAAAATAAACCTGAAATAAATATGAACAAACTTTAAAAAAAATGTAAATTTTTAATGCTTCTATTATAATGGAGAAATTTGACACTCCACAAAAATTAAAATGTTTTGTCAGTTTCACTGATCACTGGCACGAGGCGACAGTCCAGCCAGTTTCAGAGCAGTGAATGACTGGCTGCAACTTCAAGATTTCGGCACATGCACTAAACCCTGAAGTTGCGGTCAGTTTCAAAGGAATAAGTTCGCTATTATTACCCACCGCAAATTCCAGGCCAATATCTCCAAAAATGATTACAAAACAAAATTTTCTGTATGTTGTCATGAAATCAGTGGGTAACATTTTAAGAAGAAAATAATCCATTGCTGCTAACGGGAAGACCAAAGCAATTGTCTTTAGTCCCCGCCACTAACTCTGTTCCCTAGCCACTGATTACATCCCTCTCCTTGTGAATTGTCTGAGGCTGAACCAGGCTTATTGAAATATATAGTAACCTGTAATTTAGATTATAGAAACATTAACTTTCCATTCAGTTCTGTAATAAAGTTTACTTTATAAAGTGCAAATAATACCTGAATCAAAAGATGCTGTGCTTTTTAAATTCAATTTTCCAGATATTCTCTAAAAACTTTAAAAATACAATATAGGAGTTTTAGAACTTTCAATCCATGTTCCTTAATGAGATTAAGGAATCATCTTTGTCTGGTTCAGCAGTTCAAGACCCAACATTCTGTCCAATTCGCTTGCCCTAATCTATTGACAGAGGTGGGTAGTGCTTATTCTTGTGCCTGCATCATTACCCTTCTCCATGTCATCAAGCCCACCATGGATCATTAATTCATCCTCAGCCTGGCTGCTCACACACTAATGGTGTGCAAGATATCAGTGAGACAGCCCTCCTGAATTTCAGATGAGGGCAGAGAGATTCCAGAAGCAGACCAGGAATTATTTAGTTCGAGGGGCAATTAAGAAAAGACTAGCTGTCAAACACACCACAGACAGGATGTAGCAAATTACAGGGATTTTTTTGTTAGACGAGCTGCTCTTCTCAATGCTTTGGTCGCCTCCAGGGAAATCATCTTTCTGTGCGATGGCCATGAATTATTTGCTTCCTTAGCCAAGAATTATGCCTTTACAATACTCCCACTTTCCAGTATGTCTTCAGCTGCAACCTGTACTCTATGTTGAATCAGGCTGGAATATAATGATCATCACGCCAGAATTTTTAACCAAGTGTTAGGGATTCTCATAAACCACAGGACCCAACAGTAATAAGGTTAAAAAGCTTATTGTGCTTTGTGCCAGCTGTTACAGTTTGACAGTTATTCTCTCCAAGTTACTGTGGTGCTGCATAGATTATGTTTTGTAAAAAAACAATTCACTTGATACTATTTGTGTTTCACATAATTAAGTTTTTCTATTTACATTCACTATGTTGGCAGAAGGGAGAAATACAGCACACAGAATTGACATTTTTGAAGGAATAAAGCCCTCAATTTGAACCTGTGCATCAACTGCCTTGACTGTTTTACTACAATGTGGTAACATAATATACTGGGCGCACCAATGTGTGGCTGCTTAGAAGGAAAAGATGTAGGTTTGTACCTACAAACCCCAAACCAATAGGGTAGAATTTCCAAGTCCTCACCTGTGATGAGGCATCTCGTACTCGGTGAACATGCATTGGAAAATTGCTGTAGGAACATGTCTCAGAAAGATTCTAAATATATGGAGATAAGAACCTGTGACAGTACTACTATTACAACTACTACAATTATAACTACAACAACAGGCATTTATATAGCACCTTTAATTTAGAAAAAACACCCCAAGTTACATCACAATGTGCAAGGAAAAAAATATGATGCCAAACCAAAGAAGGATACATTAGAAGGGGCCAAAGATGTGGGTTGTAAGGAGGGTCCTCCTTCGAGAGAAAGGTGGAGCGGCTGCGATGTTTGTGGAGGGATGTAAGGAAGGAATTCCAAAGCATGGGGCCTAGTTGGCTGAAAGATGGCTGTCAATGTGGGGGGGCGGGGGGAAGAAGGGGAATGCACAAGAGGTCAGTGTCAGATGAAGAGTTGCAGGGAGGGGAGGGAAGGATTGTAGTGTTGGAGGATGTTACAGAGATAGTGAGAGGCAAGGCAATAAAAAGATTTTAAGACGAGGGTGAGAATTTTAAACCCAAGGCATTTGGGGATCGGTAGCTAATGTAAGTCAGTGAGGACATGGGATGATGGGCAACTGGAACTTGGTGCAGAATAGGATACTGGTAGCAGAGTTTTGGATAAGGTGAAGTTTACATAGGATAGAGGATGGGAGACCTGCCAGAGGAACATTGGAATAGTCGAGTCTGGAGATAACAAAAGCACTGAGTGTTTCAGTGGCAGATGGGCAGAAGTGGGGCAATGTTACGATCGTGGAATTGGGCAGTTTGTGATGCAGGGAATTTTGGGTTGGAAGCTCAGCTCAAGGTTGAATAGAGTGCTGAGGTTACAGTTACTCTATAAAAAATCATTAAGTTAAAATTACACAGGGGGTAAGTTCAACGGTTCCCCTTAAGTTTGCTGAACGCTGTTTATGCATGGAAATGGGTTTTCTGTAGATCTTGTGTCAAGGAGAATATTCAGGGTGCTAGACTCTCTGGCTAGCTCTGCGTTAGTTCGGCAGTTAACTCAATGGCTGCAAACAAAGTAATTATCAAAAATGGTGAATTTGAATTCTTCAGGACTCTAAACTGGGCTTCATTGTGGTTTATATCAGTGACTTCCTTGAAGTTTTTACATATTCAGTTGACAGTATCTATCAACAAACAACAATTCTCTCAATTTAGACATACTCAATGAGGATAATTTTCCATCTGTGTTACCGACAGCCAGCCTTGCCTGCTGGCTGTGCAAATTGGAAATTCCAGAATTTTACTTTGTGGCTATGCTTTCCAAGTAGCCTATATCGTCATGTCAAGGCTAATGGTGTTCATCATTGTTTATGGGTAAATGGTACTGCAACTTCAGGCGAGGAGTAGATGCATGGTTAAATGTGAATATGCAAAAGTTGCCTCCCTGTGTTTTTTTTTTAAGGAACTTGCTGTGTATGCCCATTAAACTCAACACAGAAAGTTAAGTCTTGTCATTACAAGCGTAAGTATGCTTTTAACCACGTGGTAAGTGTTGATGACTGCCAATTAATCTTTCTGGCAACGAAAATTAGCTATTACAAGTGTGGAACCGCATTCCTTCAGGTTTTGGATTTTTCAGGGAGATTTTTTTTTTAAAAGCCACATTTTAAATGTGACTTTAAAAGAAAAAATTACTTTTCCTTTCAGATTCTTTTTTCTTTCAATCAAAACTTTCTGTCCCTCTCTATTTTTCTTTCTGTACCTGATATGACATTGAATTCATCCACTCTAAATCACCCTACTTCTCAATCCGTCCTATGTTTATTTCACAATCCTTCAATCTCATTGGTTAGGGAGACACCCTGTTGGTTTCCCAATTCAGTCAGGTCCCAGATACCTTGTTTCCTTCGCAGCAACTTCATAAGCTCGCACTTTCAACAACTTTGTGGACAAATATGTTTTGAGCTGAAGGGTGCAGGGGCAAGTCATAGAAACATAGAAAATACGTACAGGAGTAGGCCATTCGGCCCTTCGAGCCTGCACCACCATTCAATAAGATCATGGCTGATCATTCACCTCAGTACCCCTTTCCTGCTTTCTCTCCATACCCCTTGATCCCTTTAGCCGTAAGGGCCATATCTAACTCCCTCTTGAATATATCCAATGAACTGGCATCAACAACTCTCTGCGGTAGAGAATTCCACAGGTTAACAACTCTCTGAGTGAAGAAGTTTCTCCTCATCTCAGTCCTAAATGGCTTACCCCTTATCCTTAGACTGTGTCCCCTGGTTCTGGACATCCCCAACATCGGGAACATTCTTCCTGCATCTAACCTGACCAGTCCCGTCAGAATTTTATATGTTTCTATGAGATCCCCTCTCATCCTTCTAAACTCCAGTGAATACAGGCCCAGTTGATCCAGTCTCTCCTCATATGTCAGTCCCGCCATCCCAGGTGAACCTTCGTTGCACTCCCTCAACAGCAAGAACGTTCTTCCTCAGATTAGGAGACCAAAACTGAACACAATATTCCAGATCTCACCAAGGCCCTGTACAACTGCAGTAAGACCTCCCTGCTCCTATACTCAAATTCCCTAGCTATGAAGGCCAACATACCATTTGCCTTCTTCACTGCCTGCTGTACCTGCATGCCAACTTTCAATGACTGATGAACCATGACACCCAGGTCTCGTTGCACCTCCCCTTTTCCTAATCTGCCGCCATTTAGATAATATTCTGCCTTTGTGTTTTTGCCACCAAAGTGGATAACCTCACATTTATCCACATTATACTGCATCTGCCATGCATTTGCCCACTCACCTAACCTATCCAAGTCACCCTGCAGCCTCTTAGCGTCCTCCTCACAGCTTACACCGCCACCCAGCTTAGTGTCATCTGCAAACTTGGAGGTATTACATTCAATTCCTTCATCTAAATCATTAATGTATATTGTAAATAGCTGGGGTCCCAGCACTGAGCCCTGCGGTACCCCACTAGTCATTGCCTGCCATTCTGAAAAGACCCGTTTATCCCGACTCTCTGCTTCCTGTCTGCCAACCAGTTCTCTATCCAAGTCAGTACATTATCCCCAATACCATGTGCTTTCATTTTGCACACCAATCTCTTGTGTGGGACCTTGTCAAAAAGCCTTTTGAAAGTCCAAATATGCCACATCCACTGGTTCTCTCTTGTCCACTCTGCTAGTTACACCCTCAAAAAATTCTAGAAGATTTGTCAAGCATGATTTTCCTTTCATAACTCCATGCTGACTTGGACCGATCCTGTCACTGCTTCCCAAATGCGCTGCTATTTCATCTTTAATGATTGATTCCAACATTTTCCCCACCACCGATGTCAGGCTAACCGGTCTATAATTACCTGTTTTCTCTCTCCCTCCTTTTTTAAAAAGTGGTGTTACATTAGCTACCCTCCAGTCCATAGGAACTGATCCAGAGTCGATAGACTGCTGGAAAATGATCACCAATGCATCCACTATTTCTAGGGCCACTTCCTTAAGTACTCTGGGATGCAGACTATCAGGCCCCGGGGATTTATCGGCCATCAATTTCCCTAACACAATTTCCTGCCTAATATGGATTTCCTTCAGTTCCTCCTTCTCACTAGACCATCGGTCCTCTAATATTTCCAGAAGGTTATATGTGTCTTCCTTCGTGAAGGCAGAACCAAAGTATTTGTTCAACTGATCTGCCATTTCTTTGTTCCCCATTATAAATTCACCTGAATCTGACTGCAAGGGATCTACGTTTGTCTTCACTTATCTTTTTCTCTTCACATTTGTATAGAAGCTTTTGCAGTCAGTTTTTATGTTCCCAGCAAGCTTTCTCTCATACTCTATTTCCCCCCTCCTAATTAAACCCTTTGTCCTCTTCTGCTGACTTCTAAATTTCTCCCAGTCCTCAGGTCTGCTGCTTTTTCTGGCCAATTTATATGCCTCTTCCTTGTATTTAACTCTATCCCTAATTTCCCTTGTTAGCCACAGTTGAGCCACCTAAAGTCTAACTAATGGCAGACGGCATTAACAGTCCTGCTACAGAAAAGTCTGGCCAATGTTAAAATTAATCTGGGTATGAAAGAATTTTAATTGTGCATGCTATTTCACGATGTCGGCACATGCAGGACTCTGATTGTTCAGATGCCCATATCCAAGGTTGCTAAGGGATCACTGAACAGTTTTCAGATGCCTTTGCTGCTTTTTTCCCACATGGCTATTAGTGCCACGGTGAGTTTCTAATAGGAACCATACTATATCTGAGTGTTTTTAGAGGAATAGGACCAATGGAGGAATGTCAAGCAGGTATTCTGTGCTCATCCACTAACACCCTCAGACAGAGGTGCATATGACTCGACTTGTCAGCAGATTAGTGAAATTCTGAAGGTATACTGTGAGAGCAGACAAGATGGCACAAATAAGATATACGAAGGACAGACTAACTTTAATGCTGGATGGTTTTTCAGGAGCATCCCAATCACAGTATTTCATGCTTTAAATGGAACAGGCTGAACCTCCCTTATCCAGAACCATTCCCGGCCACCGGCTGGCGCATGCACAGAACTCCGACATGAACAAATTGAAGTCCTTCCTCACTGCCGACTCCCGCAATTGCTGGCCTGACCCCGGGAACCACCCCACCGCGCCCCCCCCGCCCCACATGATCACTCTGCCGCACTCCCAGCCCCAAGCCAGCCAGCCCCAATATCCCCTTGCTCAGTTGCTCAGTACCTGTACCATCCAATTTAACGTGACCACCCCTCGTCCGGAAAAATCCCTTATCTGGAACAGGCGAGGTCTCGAGAGTTCCGGATAAGGGAGGTTCAAGCTGTACTGCATGAAAAATGAAATTCCAGGGTAGTCTGATTGGACACAAGGCACCTCTGCAAGACCGGTTACACCTACCTGCCAACAGCCGGGTCAGGAGAGAGCCAGAAGAGCTGTGCTATCTACTGTTGGGACACCTGCCTCCACCTCCTTTTAGGCATGGAGCAATGCTGACCAATGGAAATGATGCCCTGGAATGGGAAGCAGGGTCACTACTTCCAAAAATGCAGTCAATAGCTGGGCTGCTCAGTCACTTGCCTGCAGACTCCACTTTGTTTCACTTCATTTCTGTCCCTCACTTCTCATCTCTCTCGCTCTCGCTCTCTTCAGCTTGTCAAATGCTACCAAAAGTTTTTTTTAATGTCTTTTGAGCCTTTCCAAAGGCAATAGGAAGTTTATCCTTTTATTCTGCCAGTTCCCTTTAAGTATCTGCATCAATTTAAATTTCACCTGAATTGTAATTTTCCAGTCCCATCATTAAGCTACCACGCTGCAAACAGCTGGCCAGGTGGTAGGCTGCTCCATCACGTCTGCAAACTCCAATTCATGCCACCATATTGGGTTCTCTTTCCCTTCATTTTTGCCCGTCACTTCTTAGCCCTTGCCCGCATCAGCTTTGGGAAAGGCTGACAAACGATTGAATTGCATTTTAAGACTTGGCAAAAACATCTAGGGCTATGAATAATTATGATAATGAGCTAATCACATTTTCGGACTTCTGATGAGTTGGGTTCCTGCAGAGATCTGTAGTCCTCTGCCCAAACCCCATTCAAACTCATCCCGTGTCACTTGATTTTTCACTCCCATATACCAAGATACTTGCACCTAAGGGCAATTAGATTGCATTGGTGAGGATGTGACAGACACTGGGTGATTCACAAAGCACGAGGATGTGGGAAGTGGGTGAGGACATGCCACCTGTCCAGTGGAGGCAAAGGAGAATGCTGTTGATGGCTTTGGAGTCTTGGGACCCAGAAGTCAGGGGCATTCACCTGAACAGAAGGATGTTTGAGGAACATCACACCTACTCTGAGATCTAGCTCTGCGAATGTGCAGCAACTGACAGGTGTGACTCTAGAGTTTACAGTTCTTACGTTGCTCCTGGCATCAATAGAGCGAGTGGTAGCTTAATTGGAATCTAGAGCAAATCCCCACCTAAGACGTGACTAAAGACCAATCGGTGCCTCCACCTCCACTGAAGCAGAGACTGCAGCTCTGGTGGCAGTAGGGGAGAGAATATACAGCACCATGCACAATGGCTTCCAAACCATGGTGGCCATGATGCATGCTGCTGTCTCTCAGGACTGTCAGGATCGAATAGCTACCATTGGACAAGACATCTTGTGGGGGGCACAGATCCTCCACCCAGTGGAATGGCATTGGCTGGAGTTCACCTGCCGAATACTGCTATCTCTCACATCCGTAACATATGACAGGCATCCAGCTCACAGTACCATGCCAGTGGATTGTGGGAGGTGACAGGCAAAAGTTCTAGAGATGCAGTCAGAAGTGGCTCCCTGCCATGAGGGCCACGTCAGTCCCATGACTCTTGTAGAGCATGAGCAGCCAACCACCTCCCGTGTTACTGACCCTCAGGATATATCTAGGAGAACCACAAGATAGGTGAAAGAAAGGCAAATGTAGCCACACAGGGGAAAGCATGCTGTTAGGAAAGAGTAGGTTAGCTTATGTTCCCTTTGGACTTTACTGTAAAAAAAAATAGAATGTGCACTGATGTTATTAATGGAGGTTACAGTCGAAAGGGTGCACTTTCTGCTGCTGACTTATTCACTCAGGTGATGATTATTGGCACGGTCATGTGGGTGCAAAGAGGGCTGATGTGTTGTCACATTGTTGGATGGTAGTGGATTGACAGAATCTCCCTTTATTTGAAAGTGGGAGAGGAGGTGGTAAGGCTCCAGTGACTGTATTACACAGCAGAGAAGACTTTAGTGATGGGACGTGTTTGGATAGCCTCTGGGTAATGCTATTGTAAGAGTAAATGTTGAGTGGTAAAGGGAAACTCCTGATTGTAAAGGTTGCATATGGGAGACAGTGGTAACATGAACCCAAGAGGATATCCAATGCAGATAGGAAATTTGTAATGGAGTTAAGACAAAAAATTGCACATAAACAGCATAGTACACTTCTGATGAGCTTTGAGGTCATTTCTAGCCATCTGAGAATAATCTGCAACTGTACAGGAAAGCCTAGGACACATCCCAGTGCGTGAACATGGCCCATCGCTGAAGTCGTCTCTTCTGTGTAGCCTTACCTCCTTCTCTCCCACTTTCAAATAAAGGGAGATTCTGTCAACCCACTACCATCCAACAATATGACAACACATCAGTCCTCTTTGCACCCAAATGACCGTGTCAATAAGCATCACCTGAGTGAATGAGTCAGCGGCAGAAAGTGCACCCTTTCAAGTATTACTGTAACCTCCATTAATAAAGCGCAACCTCAGTGCACATTATATATTTTTTTAAACAATAAAGTTTAACTGCTTATTTTAAGAAATAACAGTCCCTGTACATATACTATATGTACTTTTTTCTATTTCCTTAACAACCCAAGTCATCATGAAAATGTACTTTAAATGAAACTTCTGGGTAAAAGCCCAAGTAATTTACCTGATTAAAGAGACCTCTAACTGTATTAATAAATGTAAAGAAAAAAACAAGACAATTTTCCTTGTGATATGATATCATATTACTGACTTTCTATTTTAGTTCAGCAGGTTATTTATCTGTATTTATTACCATCCAACATACCTTATATCTCTTTTTACATCCAGGTACAGGACAGGCAAAAGGCTTTTCTTCTCCTCCATTCATGCACATAGAGCTCAGAATAGCTTCTGAGCTAATTGCACTCTCTGTGGTCCAAGACTCATCACTGTCTGATTCTTCATAGTCTACCTCCTCTTCATCATATTCACTACCTGAGAGAGAGAGAAAGAGATGGGGAGACATATGTTTAAAAATGAACAAAAATATCAAGTTATTTCATGAAAAAAAAATGTAGATTTCACCAGGGAATAAAATATCCAGGCCCCCAAAAATCCATGGCCATTCCAGTGAACTGCTGCTGTAAATTAGTCAGCAGTCTGTCGGAATGGAACCCAGTTACATTATTTCCCAACCTTGTGCTGAAGATTTCAGATAAGGATTGTTGAGTTGGAGCTTCCGCCCACCCCTTACAAGGCTACTGATGTAAGGGGAACCTGGGCTGGGAACTTCATACATTGGAATTCTTGTGTTCCAGGTCTTCTTAGGGTGTTAGTGTATCGGCCAAACCACCATCATTCATTAGTCTTAGAAGGGAGGCAGTCTTAGGAACATAGATATGAGCCTAAGAAAGAGCAGATCCAGAAAAGACTCTACAGTCCATCTCAAAACAAATGCCCCTTAATCATTCATGCTTTCAAATAGCTATCAAAATCTCCTGTAAATGTTCCCACACTATCTGCCTCCACATCCTGCCTGTCCAATATTTTCTACATGTTTAACACCCTCTACATAAAGTAATTAAACCTAAACTGTCTGTGACTATTCCCTTTTCTACACTTGAGCCAGGTCATCAATCTGAAACATTAACCGTTTCTCTCTCCACAGATGCTGCCTGACCTGCTGAGTGTTTCCAGCATTTACTGTTTTTAAAACAAATCAAGATGATGGCTAAAAGTATTTCAAAGATTATATTTTTCAGTGATATTGTTAATTTCCCTTTTGCTCCTTGTTTATTGCTTTATTTTAGCTGTTTGCTGCCTGATGATTTTGGATGGATCATTTTCATCAGACTGTGTTTATTGTTAGGTTCCCTCGCCTTTCAATTATGATGTATTATGAATATGACATTTGAACCAATCAGGTGCAAATATGGCACGTGGGCCACGATTTTCATCGTTTGTTTTGGGTGGGAACAGTGCGATAGCATGTTCAAAATCGGAGTTAAGAACTTATTGCCCCATTCCCTGTGTCATTCCGCCTGCCGTCATTTTGACTGAGGCCTTCAGACAGGTAACCAAGGCTTCCGCCAGGAACAGTCAGAAGCCTCATTACACAATAAAAATCAGGTCCCATGATATCAATAGCATCCTGATGCAATTTTCCCGTATCAATGGATGTGGATGGAACCGAAGAGGCCCACCAAAGATTAGTGTCAAATTATTTATGTGGGCCCCAGAGGAGCAGGAATGCTATTCTGGGCCCATAAAAATAATCTGGGTCGCTGCCACCCCGGGACCCCCACCCCCTCTTCCCCACACATTTTACCATGTTGGCGGCTGCCCAGACCATATCCGCTGAGCTGCGTCAGGTTGCCTGTTTGGTGTTCTGCAGCTCACCTTCCAAATTTAAATAAGGTGGGGGCACTTTGCTAACAGAATGGATGACCAGCCAGGGTCATTCAAAAGTCAAAATCAACCCCAATATATTTTAGTGCAATAGGATTAATATTACAGCATTAAAAGCACTCCTGACAACTGAGCAGCATTATTCCTGTTATATTAGGGGATTCTTCAGTTTCCACTGTGTGGACTGAAACTTAAAATTTTTTTTAAAGTGGCCGTCACAGAGAGCTTCCAGCAGCTTAAGAGTTAATTCCTTACTATTGTGTGCACAACGACATCACCAAGTGAGCTACTCTAGCTTCTACTTTAACAGTAACTTGTAGAAACTAAAAACACATTACACGTTAAATACCATGCCAGATTTCTTCCAGCTTTTCCACCTATGAGGGTGACTTAATTTCCCCAGCAGATTTTCTGCTTTGTTTTCGTCTCCAGTGCTCATTGAGATATAGTGGGCTCCAGTCACTGGGCTGGAGTTCTTTCCGGTCTCCCTGAAGGCAGGACTTTACAACAACAACTTGCACATATAATATCATAAGGTGATTAAACATGTAAAAAGCAAATGTCCATGAACAAACCAAAGGTCTTGTGCATGGAATAAGACCAGCCATTAATTGAGCTCGTCACCACTCCTGGTTGTACTGGAGTGGAGATTAAAATAAAGGCTACATGTCAACAATACTTCCAATCTGCACTGTTTCCAACTCCCAGGGGCAGATCATCACTATCAACACCAGAGAGTAAGAAATTTTCGACTCTTGGTGGCAGGCTGTTATTGGCAGCTAAGGCGCAAAAATAAATTTGCTTCACACCACTTCCAGTTACTGCCAGCAGGAGAACCTGGTATCCAATCAGACACACTCATGGAGATAAAGAGATACGGAACGATTTTAACCTTCCCCACTCCTGTGGGAACGGAGTGGGGGACAATTTAAGTGGAGTGGCTCAGTTTCCTGCTCCATTCCCAATTTTACACAGTATTACTATGGGCTCAATTTTCCCCAAAGCTTTCTGTTGGCATACTTGAAGAGTTCTGCCCGTTTTTTAGGGCCCAAGTACGACAAAAAAAATGTTCCAAGTTTCCCCGTTTGATTTCTTCATTTTGGCGCAGCCTAACCTGTCCTTTAGTTTTGGGGGTGGAGCATTGATCTGCGCCAAAAAGATCGGGTTGCCACGGTAACCAGGGTCACAATGCCGGCTGAGGCTGGAAAGTGAAACATACAGCCAGCTCGCAACCTGCACAAGCACCTTAAAATACATTGCAGCAACTTCACAAGCACAAATACATTGCAGCAACTTACGTCCATTAAATTATTAAAGTGCCCCCCCACCCCCCCATGCCGATACCCGCTCCTATCCTAGGCCGAAGGGCCTCCCGGTCTGCTCCCCCGCACCTAGCCCTGGCTGAGTGGCTTCCTCCCTCCCGGTCCCGCACCTAGTCCTGGCCGAGTGGCCTCCCGGTCTGCTCCCTTGTTGCACTTATCCCAGGCCAAATGGCCTCCCGGTTCGCTCCCCGGCACCTATCTGAGGTCGAACGGCCTCCCGGTCCATGCACCTATCCCAGGCCGAATGGTCTCCTCCCGGTCCTGCTCCCCCGCACCTATCCCAGGCCGAATGGCCTCCTCCCTACCAGTCCCCTCACCTAACTATACCCGAAAAGCTTCCCCCCGCTCGCTTACCTCTCCTGCTGCTGCTATCTGGGCATCTGCTGAACTTACCTGCACTGATTTCCTTAACTCTCCAGGTTTTTCTACAGAGGCCACATACATTGGCCTTAGAAGAACTGGAGTAACTCTCAGTTGGCCAAGCTTGCCTAACTGGCCAGAATTGCATGAGTGACAGGTTACGCCCCCTTTGGCTAAAAAAAAAAGGAACCTAAAAAATCGTAAGTAACTGATCGGGGAAACTTGTTTTTTTTTTTAAAAAACTTAGGCCAAAAAAAGCAGCCTGCGCCAAAAAAACGGCGCAAATCACCAGGGAAAATTGAGCCCATAGTTGTTACAGCACAGAACCAGGCCATTTAGCCCAATAGTTCTATGCAAGTGTTTATGCACCACATGAGCTTCCTCCCACCCTTCTTCATCTAACCCCATCAACATATCCTTCTATTCCTTTCTCCTCATGTGTTTAGCTTCACCTTAAATGCATCGATGTTAGTCGCCTCAACTACTTCTTGTGGTACCGAGTTCCACATTTTAATCACTCTCTGGATAAAGATGCTTCTCCTGAATTCCCTATTGGATTTATTAGAGACTATATAAGTGGAAACATCTTCTCGATGTCTACCCTATCAAACCCTTTCATAGTCTTAAAGACCTGTGTCATGATATCCCTCAGTCGTCTCTCTTTTCTAGAGAAAAGAGCCTTAACCTGCTCAATCTTTCTTGATAGGTACAACCTCTCAGTGCTAGTAGAAGTCTAGTAAATCTTTTTTGCAACCTTATCCAGTGCCGCAGGTTTTGGCAGCAGATGAGGCATCTGCCGAACTCTGGTGGGAGACACAGTAATAAATGCAAATTGGGGTTCCATGATGTAGATGGAACCCCAATGATATTTCAACTTGCTCCGAAGCAGCCGCCTCCCACAGCTGCCCCTCCAGGTGAACTATGGAGTTGAAGCCCACTAAAGTAAATTTAAAAAAATACTTTCATTAGTAGGGCCTGGAGAATCAGGAGTGCTCATTCAGGCCCCACAAGGAAGGTCTGGGGTTCTGCTGCCCTGGACTCCTCTTCCTACCAGCTCTGAGACATTCAGAAGACCCGCCCCCACCCATCTCCCCAGACAACGGTTGGTTTGATTCGTTTTTTTATTCCACTATAATGCAAGTATAACATTGGTTAGTGAATGGCTGTCAGATGATACGTTGATAAAATTATAGAATTTCATTTTTGCAGACTATTTCCCATGCTGTTTTTTCATTTGCAGCATTTTTTATACATAATGCAAACCAGAATTAAAATAGAGATAAATAAATGATGTTCTATGTAATATGCCACATTTTAGTTTATTTTAATTTTTAAAGTTGCTGCTCCAAACTGCTCTTTCACACTTTTACTACACTGCAAATGTTTTGCTTGGATAAATTCTAATGCAAATGTTAATAAAAAAGTCATGTCCCAAGAATGATTCCTGCTCTGAAGAGTTGTGGCAAGAGTTGTATTACTTCAATACTGAAAATCACTTGTTAGACTTATAACCTCAAAAGTACCAGCATTTTATTTTGTTATCTAATTACAGAAGGGCAAAAGCTACACTATTCAGTATTCTGAATAATAATTAGCCATTACTGTTCAACAGTGGCATAATGTGGGCATTGTGAATGACAGCTAGCTGGACTATTGGGAGATGCGAGTCTTGCTCCCAGGATGTGCAAGTCTTGCTCCAGCCGTATGAGACATCTGTCAACAACAAACTTCCTGACGAGCACCAGAGGTGCTCCAAAGCTGCCCAGGCTGCTCCAAGGTAGCAATATGCTGCCAAAGAGCAACAACAGTATTTTTCAAGGGTAATGTTACAGCAATTTTCAAAGTCAATGATCAACTCTACAGGCTCACTTAACTACAGCTTATAAAGTGACATTTCCAGCCCGCCCCACTGACTTACTGGGTAAATGTGCTGCCTGACATGGTGCTGAGCCACATATACTAGTAAGGTCTCAGTTTCATAGGATTACATAGGATATACGGCACAGAGACAGGCCATTTGGCCCAACCAGTCAAGTCTCCTCCCGTCTTTCCTCATTGAACTCTATCAGCATAACCTCTATTCCCTTCTCCCTCATATGCTTGTCTGGCCTCCCCTTAAATGCATCTATACTATTCGTTTCAACCACTCCCTGTGGTAGTGAGTTCCACATTCTCACCACTCTTTGGGTAAAGAAGTTTCTGCTGAATTCCCTATTTGATTTCTTGATGACTATCTTATATTGATGGCCTCTAGTTATGCTCTTCCCCACAAGTGGAAACACTCTGTATCTACTCTATCAAAACCTTCCATCATTTTAAAGAGCTCTTTAGGTCACCACACAGCTTTCTTTTTCCAGCCTGTTTATCCTTTCCTGACAGATATACCCTCACAGTTCTGGTATCATCCTTGTAAATTTTCTCTGCACCCTCTCCAGTGCCTCTATCATTTTTAGAATATGGCGACCAGAATTGCACACAGTACTCCAAGTGTGGTCTAACCAGGGTCTTATACAAGTTTAGCATAACTTCACTACTTTTCAATTCTAACCCTCTATAAATAAACACAATGCTTGGTTTGATTTTTTTTATGGCCTTGTTAACCTGTGTCGCTATTTTTAGTGATTTGTGTATTTGTACTCTGAGATCACTTTGTTCATCTATCTCACCCATGCTCGCACCCGCCAAGTAATAAATTATAAATTATCTCTTTATTCTTCCTACCAAAATGTAATACCGCACATTTACCTGTGTTGAAATTCAATTGCCAATTATATGCCTATTCTGCAAGTTTATTAATGTCCTCTTGTAATTTGTTGCAGTCCTCCTCAGTATTGACTATCACCCCCCACCCACGTCACACAATTTGGTGTCATACGCAAATTTAGAAATTGTGTTTTTGATTCCAAATTCTAAATCGTTAATATAAATTGTGAACAGCAGTGGTCCCAGCACTGATCCTCGTGGAACTACCCACCTTCTGCCACTGTGAATAGCTACCCCTACTCTCTGCTTTATGTCTTGAAGCCAGCTAGCTATCCATTCTGCTACTTGTCCCGACTCCACATTCTCTGACCGTATTCATTAGTCTATTATGTGGTACCTTATCGAAGACCTTTTGAAAATCTACATAAATTACATCTACTGCATTTACGTTGTCTACTCTCTCTGTTACCACTACAAAAAATTCAATTAGGTTGGTCAAGCAAGCCTTTCCCTTTTGAAATCCATGCTGACTACTCATTATTATATTTTGGATTTCTAGATGTTCTTCTATTTTCTCCTTTAGTAGGGATTCCATTATTTTTCCTACCACCAGTGTTAAGCTGACTGGTTTATAGTTCCCAGGATATGTTCTATCTCCCTTCTTAAATATAGGTACTACGTTAGCTATCTGCCAGTCCTCTAGCACTGCACTGTTTTAACAAATTATTAAATATATGTAGTAATGCCACTGCTACCTATTCCCCAGATTCTTTGAAAATGCAAGATGTAATCCATCTGGACCAGGGGTTTTATCCTCTTTGAGTTTGATTAGTTTATTTAATCAAAGTAACTATTTGTACTAACTGCTTTCTGCGCATGCACCTCCTGACTCATCCGCCCGCCGCCCCCAAGCAAAATTTGTACTAACAATTTTCTGCGCACGCATTCCCCCCCCCCCACGATGCCCGACACCAGAAGTGGGGCCCCGAAAACGTTAATTCCCAAAGTCCCGAGCCATCCGCAGCGGTGCAAGCCACTGAGCCCCGAGCCTCCAACCGGGCCCCGAGCCACCGGCAGTGCCCCCAAGCCCTGAGCTTCTTGTTGAGCTGCAGCAGCCCGGGGGGGGGGGGGGGGGGGGCGGGTGGCGCGGGGGTGAGAGCAGTGGCAGGCAGCCAGGGAAAAGAGAGAGAGAGATAGAGCATTGGGGTGGGGGGGGGGGGGGAGAAAGAGAGAGCAAGACCCTTGGGGAGGGGGGGGGAGGGAGAGAGAGAAAGCCTTGGGGGGAGGGGGAGAGAGAGAGAGCTGGCAGGGGAGGGGGGGGAAAGAGGGAGAGAGAAAGCCTTGGGGGGGAGAAGAGAGAGACACGGGGGTGGGGAGGGAGACTGGGTGGGGGGTATCGGAGGGTCGAGAGGGAATTCAGGGAAGACGGATCGCGTTCTTGTGTTACAAGGTACATTGTTGGAGTGGATGAAATCCAGAAGTCACGACTGTCACTATTCACTTCATACCCAATAAACCTGTTAACAATCTGCACACAATGGACCATCTATGGTGGAGGTGCGGGGTGGGGGGAGGGGGGGTAAGGTCATGCACTTGCGCTGGGGTAAGGGACTTCAGCTGGGGGAGGGATGCAGTTGCAATGGGGTAAGGGACTTCGGCTGAGGGAGGCAGCACTTGCGCTCAGGTAAGGGACTTCGGCTGGGGGAAAGATGTGTCCTCTCTGACTTCTGAAGTCAAAGTGGATGATGTTACAATGTGCAAAGTTAGGCTGAGTCATTTACAGAGAAACTTCAGGGTGTGGCTTATCCCCCAAGAGGACCAATGAGCAATAGTACAAATAGTTGCATCCTTATTTAATACATCTCATTTTATTTTAAATGCAGTTATCTCATTACTAATCTCATCATCCAATGTCGTGTCCACCTGTTCTATCTCCCTGGTAAATAATAAAGTAAAGTCATTATTTAATATTTCTGCCATCTCTATTATTTCCTGTGGTATTATCCTGTCCATTGCTAAGTGGCCCTATTCCCAGTCCGACCTTCCTTTTTTTTTTATTGATGTGCCTATAAAATATTTTACTATTTTGTTTTATGTTCCTTCCTAATTGTGTTTTTTTTACTTCCCTCCTAATCTCTTCATATTCTCCCTTATCATGCTCTCCCCTGCTGTCCATGTACTTAATGTATGCCTCTTTCCTTACCCTCAATTTTCTTTAGTGGATATATTTTTCCTGGACTCTGTTGAACACCATTTTAAATGTTTCCCATTGATGTTGTATACTGTTGTTTGCCAATATTGTTGTCCATTTTATTTTTCCAAATTCTATTCTCAGCCCCATAAAATCAGCTTTTCTCCAATCTATTACCCTGGTCTTAATCATACTTATGTCTTTCTCAATTATTATCTTAAAGCGTACTATATTATGGTCACTATTGCCTAGATGTTCTCCTACTTTTATTTCTCTTATCTGCTCTGGTTCATTCCCCATTACTAGATCTAATAGCGAATCTCCCATGTTGGACTTTTTTACTTATTGGGTTAGAAAGGAGTCCTGTACACATGGTAGAAACTCCATCCCTTTATCTCCTTTACCTACCTCTTCTGTCCAACTAATATTGAGGTAGTTGAAATCCCCCATGATTATTATACTATGTTTCTTTACACGTTTCCCTAATTTGTTTGCATATTTCCTGCTCCACCGTCCTTCCACTATTAGGTGGTATGTAGACTACCCCCTATTAGTGTGTTTGACCCTTTATTATCTTTACCTCTATCCACATGGATTCTATGTCTGTCTTGCTGATAGCTGCGTCACTTTGTTCTACAGCCATTATGTTATCTCTAATAAGTACAGCTACTCCACCTCCCCTTTTACCCTCTCTATCTTTTCCAAATATATTCTAAATATGTTTCGAACCACAGTCTGTGCTGAATTGGCTAATCTAGGTCAGGAAACCTTTGGGGCTGCTACAATTGGCCTCAACGTTTCCATCAAGGAAGGATAAAATAAACAAAGTTTCATTTCCTGATCAGTAGCTCCTGCTCGACAGTATATAACTTATTGTTGAATGCCCCTATATATTGTAGGTGGGAAATAATTCTCACCTATCGTATACAGAATTTTGGTCATGTAGGTCACAAACAATGGAACGGCACAAAGAGGAGGTGTGAGATTAACCACTGGACTGAGCAGCATCATAGCTTAGCCAAATTCTGTCCTTGCCTACATTCACACATGTGCACTCCCAGCAGGAATTATTGGCTAGCAAGCGGGATTGGGAACCCTAGCCTGTTTTCTCTGCCCTAACCTAGCGTGCTTGTAACTGTTTCTTAGCCAAATCAGTAAAATTCTGGTGCAGCAATCTAACAATATTAGTTGGGAACCTTTGGCCACTGTTTGAAAAATGGTGCCGATCTTTCGACGGCAGAGTGCAAATTGTAATCATATACATGCACCTAGCAAAATAGACACTCTGTTTTACCAAAAACAAATAGAAAAGTTATACATGTGAATATACTGGGGGAAATTTTAACCTCATAAATGGGTGGGTTGGGGGCAAAGGGGTAGCTAAATTGGTAAACACTGGATTCCCGACCTGAACCCACCCACTTCCAATTTTAACGGAGGCAGGAATGGAGTGGGGGGGGGGGGGGGGGTGTAGGCAGCTAACCCATTCCCAGGAGGCGGGACGTCAATTTAAATATTATAACGAGGCTGGAAGCCTCTTTTTTAAGCTCTATTTTGTTTTTAACTGAATATGGACGGGTTTTACACAATTTGTAAAACCCGGCAGCAAGGTGGGGATGGATTCAGGAGGCAAGTGCCTTTACACTTACCTCCTGGATCCAGGGTCCCTGCCTAGCCCACCCTCCGCGATCGGAGACCCATCCACACGAGACCTCCAATCACCTCCCCGGGCTTCCCTCCCATCGATGATGCTGAGGCCGGCCCTGATCCTCCAGTGGCCGGCCTTATCATCGCTTCACCACCCCGAGCATCCGGCCCCGATCCTCTCTCCACCACCCTCGACTCCCCCTTCCGATCTCTGCACATCTCCCACCCCGATCATTTTAACGGCCCGGCCCAGTCCCCTATCCCTGGCCCCACCACCGTTACCGGACCAGCCCGACCCCTGGCCAACCTCTCCCCCCACAATCCCAATACTTTTAACGGCCCAGCCCAATCTTTGTCTAACCTTCCCCCCACCCGATCCTTGATGGCCCAGCCAATTCCTGGCCGACTTCCTTCACCCCAATCCTTTTAACGGCTCACCCCGATCCTTCCCTCCTCTGTGCAGCATAATGCCACAGGTCTACCCTCCCGCAGCCAGCCAGTCTCCCACAAAAATCAGGCCTGGTCATTTAAGTCGGCAGGACGTCGTAGCCCCCCAGCCCGCCCACCTCGAAGTACTCTCATCACAAGGATCTTGCAATCCCTCTGTTAAGAACTTCGGGTTTTCTGTCCTTGAATTTAATGCAGTGGAACTTAATAGGGATCCCTTGTGCGAACTGCAGTGTCATCAACAGGTTGTCTAAGCAGCCAATCAAAAGGCAGAATTCTTACAGTCAATGAACAAGGAAGTGAACTTTTAAAAAATAGTTAGAGAGCAAAAAAAAATTGGGGAAAAGGCAAACCTAAAATAAAGTTGCATAAACTTAAAAAATAATTTTTTTTATTGAGAATTTTAAAATTTTTAATTAAATTGGACAAATTTGACACTGCACAAAATTAAAATTAGTTTCCAGACCCTTAACCTTTGTTTCGCAGTCAATATGCTGTTAAAATCCCAGTTACACCGAATCCCTTTGGGGCTAACTTTTAGTGGGGAATTTAACAGCGTACGTACTGCGGAAGAACCAAAGGTTTCGTCAGTTTCTACGATTTACGAGATTTAACTGATTACCAGCTCTATGGAGGGGAGGAGGGGGGGGAGCACAGCGCAGTGAGTGTCGGAGCTGAGAGTACGCCGTCATACCGACCACAAATTCAGGACCATCCACCTTAAGTGTACATGAAACCCTGATATGAGGAGTTTCAGATGTTGGATACACAAATTTGGTGTTGCATTTCTAGGGGTGTCTGGGGGCATGCTCCCTAGGAATGTTGAACTTTTCATGAAAAATTCTAGTTGATTTCAAACTTTGCATGTGATAGATTTTTAATTAAACACAAGGAAAACAAATGTGACATTTTGATTTTCAACAGATATCACTTCTCCAAATATTACCTCAATAATCACTCTCCCACATTTAAAACCCACCTATTCACAGAAACACACTCTTCTCCTCCAGTCCTCATAGATCTACTGGCAATCATATCCCCTGCAATTCAAGCTGGGCATTTCTCCCACCCTGGTTCAAACTGACACTCTTTTCCTCCTCTCCCCTTAATTCAATCTGGCATTTCATGCTCCCTCCAACCCAGTTAAAACTGGTATGTTTCTTCCAACCCCCATTCAAGGTGGCACTCCTTTCCATCCAGTTTAAACTGACATTATTCCACCTTCCTACAATCCCCTTAGTTAAATCTTGCACTCTCTCTTCTCCTCAGTTCATGCTGGCACTCCTCCCCCTTCCCCCTTCCCCCCCCCCCCCCGTCAATGGTGCCACCCCCCTCCCCCTTCAGTTAATGCCCAATGCTGGCACTCTGCTTCAAGTCCCAGCTTTTGCCCCTTCTTATCCCCTTCAATGCCAGACATTTCCATCTCCCTTCACTGCACTCAATTCCCTTTCTTATTCAGCTTATTGATTCCCCTCTAACCCTTCACTTCCCTTTTCTCTCTTCCCTTCATTGTCATCCATTTCCCCCATCGCCCTCCATTTTGTCTCCACCCATGGTATGGATCCTAGTCAAGCCCTGCCACTAATTGAAGGGATTCCACCTCTCTTCCCAGGGTAGGTGTCCAGGTTGTGCTGATGTTTGTCAGCAGATATTGGCATATTAACTGGGCCCTCAAATGCTGATGTCAGCATGTAACACTGATTATTGGCACGCATGCATGTGTCTGTATTTGTTCAGGACAACTGGTGTAAGAATAAAAATGCTTAACAAACTTTGGACTACTCAGCCACAAAAGAAATGTTTCCATCTTCAGTCATGGCAAATTAATTGCACCCTGGCAAATGTTTAAAGAGAAGTTGGCAACTATGAATCAAAAATGAAAGCAGCAGCTGTATTACAGTTCAGTAACTACAGCAAATGTAGTCTAGTTATAATTCAAAAGTATTGTCTTCTACTTTTCAAAATGATTTCAGGAGTACTACACTCAATTCCATTTTATTTTCTCTCCACTTGATCAGGTGAATATTTGTGCTCATTGGTGTTAATAATGGGAATATTTAATAGTTTTGCATCCAGTGTCAGCATTATGCAGACTCAGGTAAGGCATAAAAAACCCCTGTAACTCTGCTCAAGAACATGCCCTTAACCTAGCCTCAGGAAAACCCATTCGAAGGCATCCATTTCTTACTAAAATGCCTGTCACACCAAAGAAAGGAAGACAGTGCATAGCGATTTTACCTTCCTTATGTATTTGGATGATCAGTACAGGTCACAATCTTCATCTCTCATTATTGGAAGAAGGCCGCTAGGACTGAGGGCAGACAGCTTTGGTGTATTAGATATAAATTTGTCCAAAAGCCTATTCATGAAACTTCTTACAATGATAGACCAGGGATGAATCTCATACCATCTGCCTGAGCTAGTTTTATAGTCATTTCTCAGTGGTGGCACTAACAATACTTTCAGAGAGAAACATAGAAACATAGAAAATAGGTGCCGGAGTAGGCCATTCAGCCCTTCGAGCCTGCACCGCCATTCAATGAGTTCATGGCTGAACATGCAACTTCAGTACCCCATTCCTGCTTTCTCGCCATACCCCTTGATCCCTCTAGTAGTAAGGACGACATCTAACTCCTTTTTGAATATATTTAGTGAATTGGCCTCAACAACTTCCTGTGGTAGAGAATTCCACAGGTTCACCACTCCCTGGGTGAAGAGGTTTTTCCTCATCTCGGTCCTAAATGGCTTACTCCTTATCCTTACACTGTGACCCCTGGTTCTGGACTTCCCCAACATTGGGAACATTCTTCCTGCATCTAACCTGTCTAAACCCATCAGAATTTTAAACATTTCTATGAGATCCCCTCATTCTTCTGAACTCCGGTGAATACAAGCCCAGTTGATCCAGTCTTTCTTTATATGTCACTCACGCCATCCCGGGAATCAGTCTGGTGAACCTTCGCTGCACTCCCTCAATAGCAAGAATATCCTTCCTCAAGTTAGGAGACCAAAACTGTACACAATACTCCAGGTGTGGCCTCACCAAGGCCCTGTACAACTATAGTAACACCTCCCTGCCCCTGTACTCAAATCCCCTCGCTATGAAGGCCAATATGCCATTTGCTTTCTTAACCGCCTGCTGTACCTGCATGCCAACCTTCAATGACTGATGTACCATGACACCCAGGTCTCGTTGCACCTCCCCTTTTCCTAATCTGTCACCATTCAGATAATAGTCTGTTTCTCTGTTTTTACCACCAAAGTGGATAACCTCACATTTATCCACATTATACTTCATCTGCCATGCATTTGCCCACTCACCTAACCTATCCAAGTCACTCTGCAGCCTCATAGCATCCTCCTTACAGCTCACACTGCCACCCAACTTAGTGTCCTCCGCAAATTTGGAGATACTACATTTAATCCCCTCGTCTAAATCATTAATGTACAATGTAAACAGCTGGGGCCCCAGCACAGAACCTTGCGGTACCCCACTAGTCACTGCCTGCCATTCTGAAAAGTACCCATTTACTCCTACTCTTTGCTTCCTGTCTGCCAACCAGTTCTCAATCCACGTCAGCACACTACCCCCAATCCCATGTGCTTTAACTTTGCACATTAATCTCTTGTGTGGGACCTTGTCGAAAGCCTTCTGAAAGTCCAAATACACCACATCAACTGGTTCTCCCTTGTCCACTCTACTGGAAACATCCTCAAAAAATTCCAGAAGATTTGTCAAGCATGATTTCCCTTTCACAAATCCATGCTGACTTGGACCTATCATGTCACCTCTTTCCAAATGCGCTGCTGTAACATCCTTAATAATTGATCCATCATTTTACCCACGACTGATGTCAGGCTGACCGGTCTATAATTTCCTGTTTTCTCTCTCCCTCCTTTTTTAAAAAGTGGGGTTACATTGGCTACCCTCCACTCCATAGGTACTGATCCAGAGTCTATGGAATGTTGGAAAATGACTGTCAATGCATCCGCTATTTCCAAGGCCACCTCCTTAAGTACTCTGGGATGCAGTCCATCAGGCCCTGGGGATTTATCGGCCTCCAATCCCATCAATTTCCCCAACACAATTTCCCGACTAATAAGGATTTCCCTCAGTTCCTCCTTCTTACTAGACCCTCTGACCCCTTTTATATCCGGAAGGTTGTTTGTGTCCTCCTTCGTGAATACCGAACCAAAGTACTTGTTCAATTGGTCTGCCATTTCTTTGTTCCCCGTTATGACTTCCCCTGATTCTGACTGCAGGGGACCTACGTTTGTCTTTACTAACCTTTTTCTCTTTACATATCTATAGAAACTTTTGCAGTCCATCTTAATGTTCCCTGCAAGCTTCCTCTCGTACTCTATTTTCCCTGCCCTAATCAAACCCTTTGTCCTCCTCTGCTGAGTTCTAAATTTCTCCCAGTCCCCGGATTCACTGCTATTTCTGGCCAATTAGTATGCCACTTCCATGGCTTTAATACTATCCCTGATTTCCCTTGATCACCACGGTTGAGCCACCTTCCCTTTTTTATTTTTACGCCAGACAGGGATGTACAATTGTTGTAGTTCATCCATGCGGTGTCTAAATGTCTGCCATTGCCCATCCACAGTCAACCCCTTAAGTATCATTCGCCAATCTATCCTAGCCAATTCACGCCTCATAACCACAAAGTTACCCTTCTTTAAGTTCTGGACCATGGTCTCTGAATTAACTGTTTCATTCTCCTTGTGGGGAAAAGATTGAAATCTGTTCTATGTTGAAGCTATAACAAGAAGGTTCAATGTTGGTAAACAAAGATGTTCTCCATCTGTTTACACTGGATCGTGAAAGGCTGACTGTCCATCACAAGTGACAGTTTACTATGACGATATCATTCCCATGACAGTTATACAAAACAAGTAATTACAACACGCTCATTATTATTAATAGTTGTACAGACCTAATGCAAACACATGACAAGTACACTTGCAAATTTAAATTTTTGCTCCTCATAATTTAAAAGCATAACAGAATTAAAAAGCATTTTATCAGGCACCTTATGAGGTGGAGGGTGGGGTGGGGGAAAGAGTAAATTGAAAAATATACCCAACTATAGATACTACTACTGAGCAAGATTAAGATTGGCTCACATTAGTATTTCCCCTTCTTGCTCCCATCATGCACACTGAAGCTGCAGATTAAAAAAACAATTGTTCTTGGAATGACAAGGCAGTATTTAGTTCCCATCCCTATTGCCCTGAGGGCATTAAGAGCCAACTACATAGTGTGGCACTAGGGTCACATATAGCCCAGGCCGGGTAGGTGGCAGGTTCCCTTCCCTAAAGGATATTCGTGAATAGTTGCGATATTGCAACAAATTGCCACGGCAGGATTTGAACTCATGACTTTCGCATATCCTTCCTGTTCATCTCAAATGAAATGTCCGTCACAACACGAGTGCAATGCCTAATCAGCATTGGCTTTAGTATTCTACCAAGTAATTGACAATTCATGATACCAGGTAGGATCTCTGCATCTCTGCATTCACACCAGAGTGAAGGATTCCAAATGTGAAACTAAATGAAGGCAGAAAGAATTGCACAACTCCTGTGAGACAGCAGGACAAACCACCACAGCCAAATCCAGTTATGGAGCCACCTGGGGAAAGGATACTTCCACTGACAAGGTAAAATATTACACCAAATAGTATTTCCTCAGTTTCTTCCTAGAACATAATGTAGCAAGCGAAAACTGACAAGAGACCCCCTACCAGTGATCAGTAGGCCGCCAGGATGTACTACTTGTTGCTTGCAATCACCAACAAAATTCCAGTAGGCTCTTGTTCTGGAAAGTGGCTGTTACTTTTTTCAGTCTTTTCTCCACTTTTTAAATCTACATTTTTCAGTGCTTTGTATCTGGTGACTTGAGAGCTGACAAAAGGTTATTGGAAACCAGCTAAAATCTACCCGCCTCTCAATGATCTGAGTTTTTTTTGATTCAATTATATTCAGTTTCACAGTTTGCTTCTTTTTACAGTTCTCGACCTGTTGCCAAGACTCAATAGAAATTTGCAACTGTCAGCCACGTTCAAGATATAATAGGGCATCAGATTCATAACTGAACCAATCACGAAGTTTGTATATATTTAAAAATTGTGTGTGACGATTCTTTCCCAAGCCTGTTACCAGGGTATCAAAACAACAATCCCTGCAATGTATGTAACAAAATTGGATTAAGGCTGCAGGTAGTTTTTTAAATCTCACCTATTGTACCTGATTTATAGGGATATCGTCCAGACCAAAACAAGGCAGAACTCATTCATATTTGTCACTTAACTATCCATTTTTCAACTCAATACATGTGAGTGCCATTGACATGGTGCTTGTGAGATTCAAATCTACAACATATCAGCATTCCTACTTTGAGAGCCATGGTGATGTTGGAACACCATGTTGTGTCCTTGCAGGGCAATGCTCCAATGCAACAGACTGGCATATTTATCATAAGTTGATTGTAACCACGCTAAGGGATTGCGGTCAAAATATACTCTAAATGTGGCTCCGTATAAATAGGGTTGTAGCTTCTGCAATGGCCAACTGACACTTAGGGGCTGAAATTGCCCCGTGCCCCAATTGGGGTGATAACCTTCCAGGGCCGGGACCGCCTGCGCCCGGCCCAGAGGTTCCGGCCGCCCCACCACTCCAATGCGGAATTGGGCCGCGTGCCCCTGAAATGAAGCCGTGCACTGTCTCTGGTGCTCCACTTCATTGGAGGGGCGCTCCCGGGCAGCAGCGCTGCGCTGTGTGCAGTACTACGCAGAGCATCCGCGTAGCGCTAATGTGCTACAACTGCCCTCCCCTTCAGTTAAAGGGGACGGCCGCTGAACACTCTGCAAGCCCTTTGGTGGCTGGCACTGGGCTACTGGTATGCGATCAACCAGGCCACCGGCCCGGCACCCAAAACGGCGTGCCGGGCTGCATGAGGGCGGCCCAGTCGACGCGAGGGCTGCCATTGTCGGGCCAACCCAAGAGTCGGCTGACAAAATAAAATGGCAGCCTGGAGCGATAAAGGCCTCCCCTTTAAAGGGCGCCCCGGTGGCGGATGTTCGCCAGCTTCGCGACCCGCAAAGCTGGCGCTGTCATCCGTCCGCGGGCAATTTCCCCATAAGGGCGCAAATGGGTCGGCGTGGGGCAGTGAGGGGTCAGTGCACACGCGATGACGTCATCGTTGGTTTTGCACCGGCCCAGGGCATTAATTCACGGAGCACGGCCCAGTGCTCCCCAAACCTCCGGGGTGATTTCCCCGGAGGCACTAGCACCCCCTTCACCAGGCGAAAACGACAATGCCAACAGAGGCTCTAATGGGGCTATAAAAAGGGGCAATTTTGGCCCCATAAACTTTCTTTCTCAATTGTATAATTAGACATCTTGTATGTCAGTAGCTTACAACTGGGTAATCCTTTCTCAGGTCATTTACTTGATTCAATAGAGCCCTGAGGTTTTTGTTCAATACATCAGTGTGAAATGTTAAAGCTCGAGAATAGTTCGGAAATCTAGGATTAGCTCTGCACACACATCATGTTTCAGCTTTTCTAAAATCTTTGCTGCCTCAACTGACTAAACCACTTAAGTGTGAGCTTGGTTCCGTGGCAGCACACTCAAGGACTTGAGCACATAATCTAGCCTGACACTTCCTAACTAGCACACTGTGTGGCATGGGGTACGTGTGTTAGTGCACTGTATTTGAAGTGTTCATGTTGACGTCATGTACAATCTGCCTCATATACAAACTGCTTTGGATAGCCTAGTTTGTCTTAGATGAGTGAGCAAACACCTACTAGCAACTAGCTGGTTTGTTATTATTATGGATATGAGATCCACTATGGCTGAAAATCTGTGATCTCTCGCCGTAACAATTGCGGAACTAGGGCTTGAACCTGCCATAGTATTTGGGGTCAGGAGGGGGGGGCGGCGTCACATAATTATACTAAAGCAGGAAAACGTTTGGACCAGTATGACAGCCACTAAGAGAAGGTAGCAGCATGACTGGCTGAAAATATTAAAGAGGGTGGGAATCAACCTCCCTTATAAAAGAGGAAACAAAAGCAAAATACTGCGGTTGCTGGAATCGGAATAAAAACAGAAAATGCTGGAAATCTCAGGTCAGGCGGCATCTGTGGAGAGAAAGCAGAGTTAACATTTCAGGGCAATTCTGACGAAGGGTCATCGACCTGAAACGTTAACTCTGCTTTCTCTCCACAGATGCTGCCTGACCCGCTGAGATTTCCAGCATTTTCTGTTTTTATCCCTTATAAGAGGGCCTATTTCATAGTTATTGCCTACAATACTTCTGGGGTGTTCTGGGCCTTTGTGGGTTACACTTTTACAAACAGCAGAGATAAATGACGAGTTATTCTCGCTTAAGGATGAATATTGGCCAGGATACCAGAAGAATAGTGCCCTATGATTTTTTTTATGTCCACCTGAACAAAAATGGGCCTTTAGTTTAATGTCTCAACCAAAAGACAGCACTCCCTCAGAACTGTAAAGATTATGTGCTTTAAGGCTGTAGCGGAGCTTGAACCACAACCTATTGACTCTGAGGTGAGAGTACTACCACTGACCCAAGTTGACGATTGAAATCAGGTAACAACTCCAAGGTCATAATTGATTAAAAACCCTTTACTGTTAGGAACTGCAGAGAAATTGGAATACAATCTGGTGATTTGTTGCCTGACAAAAACTTTTCTGTGGCTTAAATCAGTAACTTCAATATCTCAGTATTCAAAATGTTCCCTCATTGTATATCTCTAAGCTGGCTAAGAAAATTACTGCATTGCAGAGGAGAATACAAAGTGGAGGCTACAGCCTTACTCAATGTTTATCCAAGCATCTGACAATATTAAGAACCACTACTCTGAAAAATGATATGATGCAATGCCTCCCTGGAGTGCCCTCTGGTTATGGGAGAAAGTGCTGAGTAGTGCAAGAGGTGGCAGTGTGGTACTGTGGCCCAAACCCAGGGAACAATCCCTCCCTGGGGTCAAGTTTCGGGCCGCGCCTAGAATGGCGCAGCCCCGACATGGACGCCCATTTTTCGCACCTAAAAGCGCAACAAAAATCTACTCGTAATTCTCGGGCTCCTTGCTGGTCCTTGGGAGCTCGGCGCGGCGCGCAAACAGCAGCGGGGGGTGGAGCCACAGAGTCGCGCCGATTCTGCAAGTGGAGGGGGGCGGGGCTAAGTCAAATGAGGGAACGTCGTGCCGGCAGCCCTGCGCGTGCGTGTTGGAGCGGGCACGCGCAGTAGCCCAGAAACATTGGCACTCGGCCATTTTTAAAGGAACTTAAAGAAAAGTGCTGATTTGTCTCGTGGACCTCTGGAAAGGCTTGGGATTGAATTTTAGTGATTATTTTGTGTCTCAAGGAGTGCTTTTAACAGCACTGTTGAATAAATCACCTGCTGAAATCAGTGAGTGCTGCTTTTCACTGCTAAACTTCCAGAACAGGTGCTGCATAGGTGTATGCAAATTAAGGAGTGCGTGTTTTGAAAAATAAGAGTGTCAATTCAATACAGCAATGGAACAACGTCCACCAAGAACAAAGAATTTCTTGCATGAGGAAGTGGAGATATTAGTCAACGTCACTGAGCAGAGATGGCAGGAGCTAGATACCAGCAACAGAGGTCGCATAAAAATGCCACCTAAAGAAATGAAGAAACACCGGAACCAAGTTGCAGAAGATTACTGCGCAGTGGTGCATACCATGAGATCTGGAAGCCAGTGTAAAAAGAAATGGCACGACCGTGGTCAAATAGTTAGTGTAAGTAATATTTTCATTTTTTAATGTAATCGTAACTGTAACGTGACTATCTGTATACCCACCCTGCAGAAAGACGCACTATGTACAAAGTTATATTTTACTCTTTGCAGAAGAAATTGGCCCACAACAAAAGGGAAGCAACTCGGACAGGAGGAGGCGTGCCCAATCTGCATCCACTGACACCCTTGGAACAAAGGGTAGCTGCTACGATGAGTCGTACGTGGAGAAAAGCAATCAGTACAGCACAAGCTGGGCCCGCATGCGAGGAAGAGAAAATGCATCGTGGCCCTTCAAATCAACCTGCTGCCTGACCTGCTATGTGTGAGAGTACTCATGCCACCCATCCTGCCCCCTCCTTTGTTGTTAAACATTTGACTGTTCCGATGTATTTTGCAGAGCATGATGATGATGATGATGCCAACCCTGAGGATCCAGAACAAGAACCAGTACAACCAGATGCGGACGATCCAGACTGGATGATGGCAGCGATGACTGAAATGTCTACTGGGGAGAGCTTCCAAATTAATGTTTATGAGCCCCCATTAAGGGGCATCAGAGTTTCAACCCCTTGCATAGGTTCTGGTTCCACCTTCCATGGTTTTGATTCCGATGTTGCGGGTCCCAGTGGTGCTGCTGATGTAATGCAGCAGTTTAACAGTCAGTGCACCACTGTCCGAGCCTGCGCTTCCCACTCGCATAGGTTCTGGTTCCACCTTCTATGGTTTTGATTCCGACGTTGCGTGTCCCAGTGGTGCTGGTGATATAATGGAGCAGTTTACACCCATTCACCCACCATCCCAGCCCACGGCTCGCACTCGAGTGCTGTCGTCTGGAACACCAAGCGCCTCATCGTCCCAGCCCGCGCCCCTCTCTCTAGTACTGCTGTCTGGAACACCGAGCGTCCCACAGTCCCAGCCCGCGCCTCCCTGTGTAGTGGTGCCATTTGGAACACCGAGCGTCCCACCGTCCGTGCCTGCGTCTCCCAGTGCAGTGGTGCCGCGAGGCAGACCCAGGCAGAGGAGAAGGAGATTGGAGACACGCTCTCCTGAGATGCAGCGTGCAACAGATGCAGCTCAGGTTGTGGCATTGGGTATGGAGACCAATGAGCTTACCCGATCACTCATCGGTGGCGTCAGTGTAGTGGGTGAAGAGTTGACGGTCCTGACGGGAAAAATAGCAGTAATGACATGGGAACTTAGGAAGGGAATGTCCGAGGGAGTGCAAGCGACGGCACAGGCCCTCATGGAGATAGCTGCTGCAATAAGGGCACACAGCCCAGCCAATCAAATGACACCCCCATGAGGAAGTGAACATTCACTGAGATATGGATGAGAGATGGTTGCAGCCTTTCTTTGCTGCTTTTGTTCTTGTTCTTGATGTAGCTGTAGTAGCGTTTTTCAAATTGAAATTGTTTTGTAAGTTTTGTAACTCTACAACTTAGAGTTTTTAAAGTGATCTTATAATGTAAATGCTCTCACTTTGTAACTTATTTAATTTTGCACCTAAAAGTGATCTTGAAGTTTAACTGATCTTAAGAGTGTAAGATTTTTCACATTGAAATTGTTCTGTAACTTTACAAGTTTATAAGTGATCTTAAAGTTTTTAAGTGATCTTCAAGAGTCATATTAAAAAGTAAAGTTTGATACAACAAATATTTTATTACAGTGACGTTAACTTTTCAATAAAATATTTTTTCATTAAAACTGTTTCATGTTCCATTAACACAACACAACGTAGGAACAACTGCAAAGAATAAACATGTCCATGCGCAACAGTGGTCGCAGAGCCCTCAGGCATCAGTAGTTGAAGCGTTCACGGATGAGCTGTTGGCGCAAGGCTCGAGCAATCATTAAAGGGGCACAATGGACAGCCCTCCTCCGACCTCGTGCTCCGGCATCAGGCACTTGCATGCTTTCCTGATCGTCATCGTCCTCATCCTACTCTTCCAAAATACTATCATCAGGCACTGGCCCCTCACGTGGGTCTTCTGGTTCCACTACCAGCTCCTGCTGCCTCATGATGGCTAAGTTATGGAGCATGCAGCACACAACAGTGAAGTGACCGACAATCTGAGGAGATTGGCAAGTGACCTCCGGAATGGTCCAGGCATCGGAAACGCTGTTTCAAGATGCCAATGGTCCTCTCAATGATGCTGCATGTCGCAATGTGCACCATGTTGTATTGACGGTCAGCTTCCGTCCGTGTCACCACTCGTAGGGGTGTCATGAGCCAGGTGGTCCCTTTGCCCTTTGTCTCCCAGTAGCCAGCTCTGCCCTTCTGGCTGCTGCTCAAACATGTCAGATATAACGCTGTCACGTAGGATGAACGCATCATGGGTGCTGCCAGGGTATCTCGCATCGACTGACATGATGCGCTGCTTGTCGTCACACACGAGCTGCACATTGATAGAGTGGAAACCTTTTCTATTCCTGTACTGCTCGGAATCCTCCACAGGTGCTCTCAAGGCTATATAGGTACAATCAATTCAGCCCTGTACCTTTGGGAAGCCAGCAATCCTGAAGAAGCCCACAGTTCTCTCATGGATCGCTTGTGCGGTCATTGGGAAATTGATGAAGTCATTCCTCCGCGCATACAGTGCAGCCGTGACCTGGTAAACGCAGGCATGTATTGCACGTTGAGAGATGGCGCACACATCTCCAGTTGTAGCTTGAAACGATCCCGCGGCATAGAAGGCAAGTGCAGCTGTTACCTTCACTTCAACAGACAAGGCAGTTAACGTTCTGCTTCTGGGCTGCAAATCTGCTCTCAGCATATCACAGATCTCAACGACAACTTCTCTGCGGAAACGCAGCCTTTTGACACAATCAGCCTCGCTCATGTCCAGGTACGAGCGCCTGGCTCGATATTGCCGACGTGGGTAAGGTCTCCTGCCCATCAGCTTACGGGCTATGACGTTCCTGGTGCGGTGAGCTCTAATCAATTCTCTCCTATGCAGTGAATTGCTGGCGAACCATTGCATAATTCGTGGTGTTGACAATGCAGCACCCATTCTGCAATTACAAATTTAAGTTTCAAACTGGCTATCTGGCTGCCTCTCCCTGTCCCTGACCGAATGGCCTCAGCCTCCCTCGCAGCTCGAAGGCTGCTTGCTGTGTCTTCGGCCGCTGTCAGTCACTGCCGCCGCCCCTATCCCATGGCCGAATGGCCTCAGCTTCCCTTGCTGCTTGCTGTGTCTTCGGCTGCTGTTGAGCCTCTGACGCCACCCCTGTCTCCTACAGAGAAGGAAGGCCTGCCTGAAGCACCGCAGCTTGAAGGCTGCTTGCTGCCGTTGTTGTTGGGCTGCCGTCGAGCCACTGACGCCGTCCCTGTCTCCTACATGGAAGGCCTGCCTGAAGCGCCGCAGCTCGAAGGCTGTTGCTGCTTCACACAGATAGGAATATTCAATATTTTGTATTTGCTTTGTTTATAATTTTTTAATCAGGATGGCTCTTTATTTGTACAAGTAAGACTGTTGAATGCTTGTAAAATTTAATTACTTCCCTTACCCCCTCTCCCCTCGTTCCTTATGCCTGATTTTTAACCTACGCCTGATTTCTAAAGTGTAGGCAAGGTTTTTCTGAGCGTACAAAAATCTAGACTTACTCCATTCTAAATTAGTTTGGAGTAAGTTTTCAAAACAGGCGTAAGTGGCCGGACATGCCCCCTTTTGAAAAAATAAATCTGTTCCAAAATGAAACTGTTCTAACTGACTAGAACTGGAGCAAACTAAATGCCGAGAATTGCAATTTCTAAGATACTCCATTCTAAATCAGTTGCTCCAAAAAAATTGGAGCAACTCAGGCCGAAACTTGACTCCAAGATAACTAGCTCATCACCAGACATGAGCTGTAAGCAGCATGACTGATCCTGAGCTGCTTTGACAGGGCAACAGAACTGTTGTGAGAGTATGGGACAAAAACAGAACTGTGATCTATTGGATTAACAGACAATATGTTGCAAGCATTAACGCTGGATCCCAGATGACCTTGATTTCCTCTCGGGGTTTGGTGCGCCAACAGAGAACATGGCTTCTCCTATGCATCCCTTCAGAACAATCCCCAGAAAGTTCTCCATAACCATTTCATTCCTTAGCTGATTTGGGAATGAATCACTGCAAATGTGTGGAACGAGAACTTCAGGCTTCTCTGTGCCTGCAGCAATCGAGCTTTGATATCATGGTAGCTAAGGTAATCTTCTAATGACTGAGTCAGTTGTGGTAAGCCTGTCGAACTTCAAGCAGGCTTCATAAGAACATAAGAAACAGGAGCAGGAGTAGGCCATACGGCTCCTCGAGTCTGCTCCGCCATTTAATAAGATCATGGCTGATCACCGACCTCAACTCCACTTTTCCGCCTGATCTCCATATCCCTTGATTTTCCTAGACTCCAGAAATCTATCTACCTCAGCCTTGAATATATTCAGAGACTCAGCATCCGCAGCCCTTTGGGACAGAGAATTCCAAAGATTCCCAACTCTCTGAGTGAAGAAATTCTTCCTCATCTCTGTCTTAAATAGCCTACCCCTTATCCTGAGACTGTGACCCCTAGTTCGAGACACTCCAGCCAGGGGAAACAACCTCTCAACAACTACCCTGTCAATCCCCTCCAGAATCTTGTATGTTTCAATGAGATCACCTCTCATTCTTCTAAACTCGAGAGTATAGGCTCATTTTACACAATCTCTCATCATAAGACAGCCCTCTTATCCCAGGAATCAATCTAGTGAACCTCCGTTGCACTGCTTCCAAGGCAAGTATATCCTTAGACAAGGAGACCAAAATTGTGCACAGTACTCCAGGTGTGGTGTCAGACTTCCTTACTCTTATACTGCAACCCCTTGCAATAAACAACAACATGCCATTTGCCTTCCTTATTGCTTTCTGTACCTGCATGCTAGCTTTCTGTGTTTGAGGACACCCAAATCTCTCTGAACACCAACATTTAAAAGTTTCTCACCATTTAAAAAATAGTTTTTTTCTGTTCGTCCTATAGCGAATAACCACACATTTCCCTACATTATACTCCGTCTGTCACCTTACTGCCCACTCACTTAGTCTATCTATATCCCTTTGCAGACGCTGTGTGTTCTCCTCACATCTTACTTTCCCATCTAGCTTTGTAACTCGGTCCCTTCATCTGGGTCATTAATATAGATTGTAAATAGCTGATGCCCAAGCAGATCCTTGTGGCACCCCACTAGTTACAGCCTGCCAACTTGAAAAAGACCCGTTTATCCCGACTCTCTGTTTGCTGTCCATTATCCAATCCTCTATCCATGCGAATACATTACATCTAATCCACGAGACCTTGGGGCTGAAATTGAGCACCCACCCCAAATGGGGCGCACCTATCGTTTTTTCAAGTTTTTCTTCGCCCCAATCCATGGGGCGGAGAATCCGGAGAAATTCAGGACTTGGAAATGTTTTTCCGGTCGGGGCAGATGTCGTGGCGGTTGCGGGGCGTACACAACGTCACTCCTGTTCAGTTGACTCTTACAACACCTGTGTGTTGCCTTCCATGGAAGGGTCACTGCGAGCTCTGCAAGAATTTCACTTAGGCTCACTGGGCCACCAGGAAGGGTTTTAACAGGGCCAGTGGCCTGGCACCCAAGAGGGGGAGCCAGGCTGCCTGTTGGTGACCCGGCCGAACCTGGGGCATAATTGTCACTAAAAAAATCATGGCAACCGCAGCAACGCTACCTCCCCATTAAGGGCAGCCCGCCGCCCAGCCAAAGATAGCTTGTCAGTGGCACCGACTGGCAGCGGCACCTTTCCCATGGGGCAATTCCATGCAGGGGGCGGAAAGGGGTTGCCGCCGGTCGGTAAGGGGTGACGCATGCCTGACAAGGTGGGAAAACGGGTGGAGCGGGAAACCGTTCCCGCTGTTTCCGGCCCAGGGGCAATTTCTGCCCCCTTATCTTGTGTAATAATCTTTTATGTGACACTTTATCGAATGCCTATTGGAAATCCAAATATATTACATCCACTGGTTCCCCTTTATCTCCCTTGCTAATTACATCCTCAAAATAGCTATAATAAATTTGTCAAACACGATTTCCCTTTCATAAAACCAGGCTGACTCTGCCTAATCATGTTATGATTTTCTAAGTGCCCTGATACCAATTCCTTCATATTTCAAATGAGTCATATGACAATGGAAGGCATTGTAGGATTCAGTCATTGGGTAGGATCTCTGACATTGAAAGCAGATTTTGAAACCATAGGCCAAGGTAAAGTCGATCGATACCTAACCAAATTTGACAAGATAAAATAGGCACCTAAGCTTGTATCAGTGATTTGGCATGAACATTTCTTTTTGTAAACTTTTTAAAGAACTCAATAAGAGATCTATGATTTTGCCTTCCTCTGTGTTGTCCGAGGCTATAACAACATACAGCGGCACTTCCTTGTGAACAGGCAGGATTTTAACATGTTCATCTGATAGGCATGTTACTTTCAGGATCAATTGAGTACCTAAATTACATGATTATGACTTTCCATTACTGGAGCTGGTACTCCTGGTGGCTTGCATTGGAGTCCTAACAGTTCTTGTATAGAATTACGCAGAAATTAGAACAGGTTGTTCTGCCCAACTAGTCCATTTTGGTGCTAGCCTCCACATGACCAGTAGTCCTATATGTTCCCGTAACTTTTATTCCCCTTTCCTTCAATAACCTATCGAACCTATTTTTAAATGTTGACATGGTCTCTGCTTCAATCACAAACTCTGGTAGTGCATTGCCCAGCCTCACAACCCTCTGAGTAAAAAACTTATCTTGCTTTATGTCCTAAATCTCTTACTTTAAATCTTATATCCATGTCCTCTTGCTCTAGACCTATCAATATACTGTTTGTCAATGTACAAATGACTGTGGACATTTTTCTGATGTGGTAACCAACAGATTCATTACAGCCTTGGTCCAAACATAGACAAAAGAGCTGAATTCCAGAGGTGAGGTAAGAATGACTGCCTTTGATATCAAGGCAGCATTTGACTGAGTGGGGCATCAAGGAACCCGAGTAAAATTGAAGTCGATGGGAATCAGGGAGAAAACTCTCCACTGGCTGGAGTCATACCTAGCACAAAGAAAGATGGTTGTGATTGTTGGAGGCCAAGCATCTCATCCCCAGGACATCGCTGCATAGGTTCCTCAGGGCAGTGCCCTACACCCAACCCCTTCAGCTGCTTCATCAATGACCTTCCCTCTGACATAAGATCAGAAATGGGGATGTTCGCTGATAATTACAGAGTTCAGTTCCACTCACAATCCCTCAGGTAATGAAGCAGTCCATGCCCGCATGCAACAAGACCTGAACGATATTCAGGCTTGGTCTGATAAGTGGCAAGTAACATTCGTGACACACAATGACCATTTCCAACAGGAGAGAGTCTAACCACCTCCCCATGACATTCAACGGCATTACCATTGTCAAATCCTGGGTGTCACCATTAACCAGAAACTTAACTGAACCAGCCACATAAATACTGTGGCTACAAGAGCAGGTCACCACCATCTTCTCAAGGGCAATTAGGGATAGGCAATAAATGTTGGCCTTGCCAGCGATGCCCGGATCCCAGGAACGAATAAAAAAAGATCTGTTGTTGACAGCAGGAGATAAAGAACTAAAAACAGTATTCAAAACCAGTCCTGTATAGTGAAGTGGCAAAAGTTCATTCTCCATGCATAGGGACAGTATTCCTAGCTGATTTTTCCTCTGTGAGATGGCAGAAGTTCTTATATATACGTTGACACTGAAAAATGAGAGAAAATAATTAAAACCTGTATTTTTTTTCCCCTTCACTGTCTATACAGCAGAAAAAAGCTTGTGCATTCCATTAGGCGTGTGGGGATTTGAATCACTGAAGCCTAGGGCTCAAGAATTTAAATCATTTACAGCTTTGACATCTAACATTTACAAAAACAAAGTGCAGTTTACAAAGTTTCTTGGTGAAATTTCTATAGATCAAACAATATAAACTTGTGAGATTCAGCACCATGCATGAAGTACAGCAGAAATATTAGACAGACAGACTGGTTTAAAATAAAAGTCAGTTGGCTACTACCTCCCACTGATCTTTTTCCTTTAGGGCAACAAGGAAAGCCTGCCAAGTATTTAACTTATGAGCAGCCCAACCACTGCAGGTTTTCAGCTAGCTGGTTATGATTGAAATCAAAAGATGCAAAGAAATGGCTTTCATTAATGGATCATAGGCACCCTTAATTCACTTTAGATGAAAAGGACCCTAGTCTGATGCCTAAGCCGTTATAAATAGCTGCTCAATCAATTGTTAACATGGAAGGGGGCAGTTTCTTTTGATTAACGAAAATGTTTTATCTCCTCATTTTTCCTTTACTTCAATATTCCTGTTTCATACCCAATATGTACCTATTTTTGGGATGCAAAATGGGCATCCATCTGTTAGAGTGGGGGTAATTTTGGCTTTGTGCGAGTGTAAATTCGGTGATAGCAAATTGACAGCTCGAGGTCAATGGAAATAAAATTCGTGAGAGATGTTAAACGGGCTGCTGATTTGCTATCACCCATTTTACACTATCGCACAAAGTCAAAATTACCCCCACTGTGTCTCAAAGCAGTGCTGCAGAGTGAGTTCTCTGCGTTGGGTGAATTAGAAACTACCTCAACTTACTTGTAGGCAATGTAACAATTACTGTAAAGATACATATATTGCAATTCTCCTTCCAACCCAGGAAAGAAAAGTTAAACTAAAATGCCAGCCGACACAATGGAGAAGTTTTCCATTTCCCCCACTAGTGCTTCAGCAAAGCAAATGCACAAGTGAAAACAGAAAGGGGCCGAAATTGCCCCCCTCCTTAAGGCCCATTAGCACCTCTAAGAGCTGAATATCGATCCAATCTCTGCCCCATGGATTGGGGTGGAGAAAAACCTACTGAGTGCACCTACGTTTTGGTTGTGGGCATTTTCGGCCCCAAAATCTTTCAAATCAATCATGGAAAAACTCCGCAGAGCGAGTATGGCTCAGCTTAAAACTTTGATCCTTGATGTACCAGAAAAAGATATTCGAAGTTGGCGAAAGCAAATATCCTTGGGATGATAGTGAAACAACCAAGACATCTACATCATGTACATCGTGCTCCGAGTACAGATCCAACCGTCTAAGGCAAATACAGAGCGGGATTTAATGAGTGTGTTAACAAAGTGATTTGTTTTCTCCATCTGCAAAGGGGATGACACTGATGTCAGAACCCAGCTCCTAAGCCACTTGTCGAGCTTCCTGGGCCACAAGGTGGCAATGAATGATACCCAGCCCCCTACCAACCCAACAATTGTGCCAGGAGCCCATCTGCCCACCCACTACACGTCCATTTTCCAGCCACGGTCCCAGTCAACGGCAGGGTTACTGTCAATGTTCCGTCTAAGCTTTGAGGCTACACAGCTCTCTGCTGGTCCCATGCAGTTCGGGATCAGCTTTTTCAATGTAAAATTTTACGCATGCGTGAAACTGTGAATGGGCCGCATAGCCTCTTAAAGGGGCCATGCACCCAAAAAAGGAGAGGGGGAACATTGGTCACTGTGTCATTTAAACTGAGGCTAGCTGATGTCGTCTCCTGCAAGGTCTATGGGGAATTTCAGGTTGTGCCTTCTACAGATGGACACACTGCTTCCTTGATCCCTAACCCATCCTTTGCAACTTACAGTGGACAGATTACAACCATCGCTGTTATTCCCCTCCACACCAATGTAAACCTCCAGTGATTATTAACTCTGCAGCGTTGCCTCCAATCTCAACTGCATCTTCCATCCACAAAATAAGATTGTTATCATTCGGACTAAACACCTCTAGAGTTTCCCAAATGCACAAGTCCCGACAACTCCGAGTCTGTCTGGAGACCTTGCTGAACTGAAAGGACTATCTTTAAACTGATCAATTAAAACTGTCCCATTGATCGCACATCCGTACTTATCATTATAAGAAACATATTTATTTGTAAATAGAGTACTCTTTGATCTCAATATAATTGTTTTTAATGAAATATTTTACTGTGGGAATCTTGTAATAGATTTTGTAACCTAAATACTGGTGCGATGTACCAAATGTACCAAGGGTTAAATTATGAGGACAGATTCGATAAACCCGACTTGCAACCCTTTGAGTTTAGAAGGTTGAGAGGTGATCTAATTGAGGTGTTTAAAATGATAAAGAGATTTGATAGGTTGGATAAAGATAAATTATTTTCCCTGGCGGGACAAACCAGAACATGCGGGCACAATTAAAATGAGACTTAGTCAATCTAGGAGTGAAATCAAGAGCATTATTTCACATAAAGGGTAGTGGAAATCTGAAAATCAGCTGCAATATTTCTGGGACACCTTTTCCTCAGTTTCACCTGTGGCCACCACTCATACAGTAATATCACCTTGTTCCTTCTTAGCAGATACAGTGATTCATTCCACTTCAGATATCTGCCTTTCCAAACAACAAAAACATTCCAAGGCACTTTACAGGGGCATAATCAGTCAAAAATGGCACTGAGAAAAAGATGATATTGGGCTGAGGTAGATGTTATATATGTAAACTTGTATTTACTCTGTACAGCCACCAGAGGGCTCATCCCCTGGAGTCTCAAGGGATCCCATAATCCCTTGGGAGCACAGGTATTTAAGGAGGTTGGAGAGGCACTCTGGAGACCTGCAATAAAAGACTAAGGTCACACTTTACTTTGAGCTCACAGTGTTCAGTTTGACTCTTTCTCCATACATAACAGTAGGGACACAGGCAGGAGATATTATGGAGGTGTAAGTAAATCATTTTCATGATGGAGAGGATATGGGGTCGGAAATTCAGCTCAGAGTCAATTAGGATGCCACGGTTTCGAACAGTCTGGTTCACACTGACATGAAGTATGAGGCAGGGGCCAAAGACAATGGCCCTGAAATTGCGGTTTCCTGACAGCGCAAATTTATTTGTAAGGCCCCGCAACTTTTGGGTTTCCGCATTTGTTTGTTCATGTGCAAAATCCGGAACTTGCGATCTGTCAAGGTTGACAGCTTATATGAACCACATGGAAACACTGTATAGGTGGCACAGAGTTGGGCTATTTGCCCAACAACTGCCCAGCAATTGCTCACGAAATTTTTATGGCTGATAAAAGGATTTCATCATCATAAGAGTATCTATAAGCCGTAAATTAAACATTTAAAAATTGAAAATGGTGCACATACACTTTAAATTAGTTTATGCAAATATTGATTTAGATTAAGATGTTTCAAATTATTTTATCAAAAAATAAAATTTTTGCTGAGGTTGGTACAATGAAGGGACTTACGAATAAATTTGAAATTCAGTACATTTATATTTATTAGAATTGTCTAAATTGTTTAATTATTTGGGGATTCCATTGCATCTCATTAGGGGATTACATTTGGAAATGATTGCAATGGAATCCACCTTTCTCATTGGAGAACCGACCCTACGTGATCCCAGGGACGCTTCCAAACTGCTTGTGTCCCTTGGATCTATGGGCCTTTATGCTGACGTCCGCCTGGAGGCCCGAGACCCGAACTCTCCGCAGCCTGGAAGTAGGTTCAGATTTGTTTCGTGGGGCAGAGGTGTACAGCGGAGGTACGCCTTCAACCGCAATTTCTACCCGAATTACTTCAGACTTCCCAATGTTTGATTGGAGGAAATTGTTGATTATCCAGGACTGGATGTCTACACACAGGTAGTGGGTGTGGGAGCGATGGTTGAGAGAGGTAGTTCTAGGTGTCTGGGAATGCTGGGAACACGGTGGTCCCGCCGAATTTATTGGACATCACTATCATTTGTTTTACTCCGTTTCCTGCATGGCAGCCGGACAGATTGAGAGGCTGGTCGGCAGCAGGGCGGGAAAGCCAGTGGTGGAAGGCCGCAGCTGGGGACCGCAGGGGACGGTCCCCGATGATTGGAAAAGATCAGGGCATGGTGAGGGAGTGCTTGGAGCGCTGCAGCGAGGAGGGAGAGAAGGAGGGAAAGATCAGCGCACAGTGGGAAGGGATGGTTCGGAAGATTGTGGTGAAGGAGGCAGATCGCGGGAGGGGGTTGGAAGCTCGTGGGGGGCGGGTTTGGAAGATTCCGGGGGCGGAGGGCGTTGGCAAATCACGGCAGAAAATTTTCTTGCGGGGACAAGGGAAGCATTCCTGCTCCTCCTGGCCCACAAGCAGTGCTCTAAAAATAACTTAACCGCTGGATCCAGCAGCTTCCGCCTCCCTTTAGCTGCAGGGTTTCCCCAGTCTTGGAAAGCACAGCGAGCCAGCATTAAATTTAAATGACTCCCAAAATCTGAGGAATGAAGCCTCATTAACATATTATAATAACAGGCCCAGTTCTCCAGAGCAGATTACACGGATGTCCCCAAACCCGCCGCGGTTAAACTGGAAGTAGATGCGTTCACGCAGGTTGTAATCAGGTTTCATATACCAATTTAACCCCCCCTCCCGCCCGTCATGTGGAGTTAAAATTCCGCTCCCCCATTCCCATGTCTTTGGATGATGTCACCAAGCGACATCATATAGATTAGGAAGGGAGAGGAGCCAAGGACAGATCCTTGGGGGATTCCAGAGATAATAGTGTGGGGTGAGAAGAGAAGCCATTGCTGGAGATGCTATGGCTACAATCCAATAGGTAAGAGTGGAACCAAGTCAGGGCAATCCTGCTGAGCTGGAACAGAGGTACAGCATTGGAGGAGGATGGTGTGGTTTACCATGTTGAAGGTGGTAAAGAGGTCAACAGTTTAATGGGAATGGAAGGTCAAATGAGTAGGAGATGGGCTTCATGGACAAAATAAGCTTGAAGAAAGCATGAGGGGAGAGGAGGCAGACCTTTGTGGGAGCAGCATCGGGATCAGAGAGAAGGCGGAGCGGCGATAAAGGAGCGCGGCAGAGGAGGCCTGATACTGGAGTATGAGCGGCAGCGGGATCAGGGAGGCAAAATTTGAAAGAGTGACGTCAGAGTTAAAAAAGTGACGTCAGCACAAAGGAAGGAGTTGATTGGTGAGTGGTTTTTTTTAAGTTTTAAGTTTATTTCTGTTAAGATAGTAAACAAAGGCAAGAAACAAAAAGGGCCACACTACATCATAATTCTAAAAGGACAAAGGGTGTTAAAAAACAAGCCTGAAGGCTTTGTGTCTTAATGCAAGGAGTATCCGTAATAAAGTGGATGAATTAACTGTGCAAATAGATGTTAACAAATATGATGTGATTAGGATTACAGAGACGTAGCTCCAGGATGATCAGGGCTGGGAACTCAACATCCATGGGTATTCAACATTCAGGAAGGATAGAATAAAAGGAAACGGAGGCGGGGTAGCATTGCTGGTTAAAGAGGAGATTAATGCAATAGTTAGAAAGGACATTAGCTTAGACGATGTGGAATCTATATGGGTAGAGCTGCAGAACTCCAAAGGGCAAAAAACGTTAGTGGGAGTTGTGTACAGATCTCCAAACAGCAGTAGTGATGTTGGGGAGGGCATCAAACAGGAAATTAGGGGTGCATGCAATAAAGGTGCAGCAGTTATCATGGGTGACTTTAATATGCATATAGATTGGGCTAACCAAACTGGAAGCAATATGTTGGAGGAGGATTTCCTGGAGTGCATAAGGGATGGTTTTCTAGACCATTATGTCGAGGAACCAACTAGGGGGGAGGCCATCTTAGACTGGGTGTTGTGTAATGAGAGAGGATTAATTAGCAATCTCGTTGTGCGAGGCCCCTTGGGTAAGAGTGACCATAATATGGTGGAATTCTACATTAGGATAATGAATGAAACAGTTAATTCAGAGACCATGGTCCAGAACTTAAAGACGGGTAACTTTGAAGGTATGAGGCGTGAATTGGCTAGGATAGATTGGTGAATGATACTTAAGGGGTTGATAGTAGATGGGCAATGGCAGACATTTAGAGACCGCATGGATGAACTACAACAATTGTAGTCTGGCGTAAAAATAAAAAAGGGAAGGTGGCTCAACCATGGCGATCAAGGGAAATCAGGGATAGTGTTAAAGCCAAGGAAGTGGCATACAAATTTGCCAGAAATAGCAGCGAACTCAGGGACTGGGAGAAATTTAGAACTCAGCAGAGGAGGACAAAGGGTTTCATTAGGGCAGGGAAAATAGACTACGAGAGGAAGCTTGCAGGGTACATTAAGACGGACTGCAAAAGTTTCTATAGATATGTAAAGAGAAAAAGGTTAGTAAAGACAAACGTAGGTCCCTGCAGTCAGAATCAGGGGAAGTCATAACGGGGAACAAAGAAATGGCAGACCAATTGAACAAGTACTTTGGTTCGGTATTCACTAAGGAGGACACAAACAAACTTCTGGATATAAAAGGGGTCAGAGGGTCTAGTAAGAAGGAGGAACTGAGGGAAATCCTTATTAGTCGGGAAATTGTGTTGGGAAAATTGATGGGATTGAAGGCCGATAAATTCCCAGGACCTGATGGACTGCATCCCAGAGTACTTAAGGAGATGGCCTTGGAAATAGCGGATGCATTGACAGTCATTTTCCAACAATCCATTGACTCTGGATCAGTTCCTGTGGAGTGGAGGGTAGCCAATGTAACCCCACTTTTTAAAAAAGGAGGGAGAGAGAAAACAGGGAATTATAGACCGGTCAGCCTAACATCAATCGTGGGTAAAATGATGGAATCAGTTATTAAGGATGTCATAGCAACGCATTTGGAAAGAGGTGACATGATAGGTCCAAGTCAGCATGGATTTGTGAAAGGGAGATCATGCTTGACAAATCTTCTGGAATTTTTTGAGGATGTTTCCAATAGAGTGGACAAGGGAGAACCAGTTGATGTAGGTGTATTTGGACTTTCAAAAGGCTTTCGACAAGGTCCCACACAAGAGATTAATATGCAAAGTTAAACCACATGGGATTGGGGATAGTGTGCTGACGTGGATTGAGAATTGGTTGGCAGACAGGAAGCAAAGAGTAGGAGTAAATGGGTACTTTTCAGAATGGCAGGCAGTGACTAGTGGGGTACCGCAAGCTTCTGTGCTGGGGCCCCAGCTGTTTACATTGTACATTAATGATTTAGACGAGGGGATTAAATGTAGTATCTCCAAATTTGGGGAGGACACTAAGTTGGGTGGCAGTGTGAGCAGCGAGGAGGATGCTATGAGGCTGCAGAGTGACTTGGATAGGTTAGGTGAGTGGGCAAATGCATGGCAGATGAAGTATAATGTGGATAAATGTGAGGTTATCCACTTTGGTGGTAAAAACAGAGAGACAGACTATTATCTGAATGGTGACAGATTAGGAAAAGGGGAGGTGCAAAGAGACCTGGGTGTCATGGTACATCAGTCATTGAAGGTTGGCATGCAGGTGCAGCAGGCGGTTAAGAAAGCAAATGGCATGTTGGCCTTCATAGCGAGGGGATTTGAGTACAGGGGCAGGGAGATGTTACTACAGTTGTACAGGGCCTTGGTGAGGCCACACCTTTTGTGTACAGTTTTGGTCTCCTAACTTGAGGAAGGACATTCTTGCTATTGAGGGAGTGCAGCGAAGGTTCACCAGACTGATTTCTGGGATGGCGGGACTGACATATCAAGAAAGACTGGATCAACTGGGCTTGTATTCACTGGAGATCAGAAGAATGAGAGGGGATCTCATAGAAACATTTAAAATTCTGATGGGTTTAGACAGGTTAGATGCAGGAAGAATGTTCCCAATGTTGGGGAAGTCCAGAACCAGGCGTCACAGTTTAAGGATAAGGGGTAAGCCATTTAGGACCGAGATGAAGAGAAACTTCTTCACCCAGAGAGTGGTGAACCTGTGGAATTCTCTGCCACAGAAAGTTGTTGAGGCCAATTCACTAAATATATTCAAAAAGGAGTTAGATATAGTCCTTACTACTCGGGGGATCAAGGGGTATGGCGAGAAAGCAGGAATGTGGTACTGAAGTTGCATGTTCAGCCATGAACTCATTGAATCGCGGTGCAGGCTAGAAGGGCTGAATGGCCTACTCCTGCACCTATTTTCTATGTTTCTATGTCTAGTCTAGTAAATAGAGGCATAGCAGGGCAGCTCAGTCCCATGGAATGCATATCCTGTGCCATGTGGGAAGTCCTGGACGACCACACGTGTGGGAAGTGTCGCCAGCTACAGCGGCTTGAGATCCATGTTTCTGAGCTTGAGTCGCAGCTGGAATCATTTCGTGGATAGCATGTTTCAGGAGGTGGTCACCCCACAGCTTAAGAGTGTGCAGGCAGAGAGGGAATGGCTGAGCGCCAGACAGAAGAGGAGGACCGGGCAGGTAGTGCAGGAGTCCCATGAGTGCTTCTCGCTCTCCAACCAGTTTTCTGTTCTGAGTATTGGTGCCTCTGGGGAGTGCAGCCAGAGCCACGTCCACAGCACCACAGGTGGCTCAGCTGCATGGGGGGAGGGGGTGGGGAGGGGAGAGGAAGAACAGTGGAAGAGTAATAGTGGTAGGGGATTCGATAGTTAGGGGAGCAGGCAGGCGTTTCTGCGGCCGCAGACGTGACTCCAGGATGGTATGTTGCCTCCCTGGTGCCAGGGTCAAGGATGTCACTGAGTGACTGTAGGACATTCTGAGGGGGGGGGGGGGGGGGGGCGGAGGGTCAACAGCCAGAGGTCATGGTCCATATCGGTACCAATGACATAGGTAGAAAAAGGGATGAGGTCCTGCAGGCAGATTTTAGGGAGCGAGGAGAGAGATTAAAAAGCAGGACCTCAAAGGTAGTAATCTCTGGATTACTCCCAGTGCCACATGCTAGTGAGTACAGAAATAGGAGGCTAGAGCAGATGCAAGTGTGGCTGGAGAGATTTTTTTTTTTTAAATTCGTAGCCAATCGTTCCAATTCTTTGTCAAATCACAAACGCCAGAGGTCACCTTGCACACATCAAGGATCACTCTGCGCCAATGCTCTTAGCCAAAAGGCCTAGAGCCACTGCACCGTTCCTGGAAGTACTGCAATACCAGGTTCGTGCCATGGAGGTGGATGGGTCAGGCCCCCCACACACCTCCGTGGAGGTGGATGGGTCAAGCTGGAGAGATGGTGCAGGTAGGAGGGCTTTAGATTCTTGAGGCATTGGGACTGCTTTGGGGGAGGTGGGACCTGTACAAGCCGGACGGGTTACACCGCAAAGGAGTTGGGACCAATATCCTCGTGGGGGGTGGGGGTTGCTAGTGCTGTTGGGGAGAGCACAGATGGAATTAATTATTGGGCAGATTTTCCAAAAAATCCACCAGCGCCGGATTGCCGCCCAAAATACTAAGATTTTCAAATTACCGTCGGTGAAAAATTCCATTAAAAAAAGAAAAGAATCTGCCTGGCGAAAAAAAAATGGACCTTACACCCCGATTCTCGGCGGAAAATGGAATCTTGGGCCGATTGGGCGGTTCTTAAAAATAATGGGCAGTAATTACTAAAATTTACACCGAGGAGAAAAACACACATAAATATTTCTTCAAAAAACGTAAAATTAAAAAAAAAATCAGAAAACATTCTCAGCACCCTTTTCACCTTAATCACTAAGAGAATTAAAAAAAAAATGATTGAAAACCCATTAACTTACCTTTCTTTGCTGAGCTACTTACCTAACACCCAGCTCCCACTGCTTCTCGTGGCATTTTTTTTCAACTTACCCACGGGTCACCGTTGAGTCAAAAATCGGGCGATAGCGGCCTATGGGCAGTGCATGCCGGCGGTCCGCTCCCCAGTGGTATTTCAAAACCACCAGCGGAACTCAGTTGTGGAAATTTTCACTGACCCAGTTCTCGCTCAAAACAACCAAAACCGCCGAGAAACTGGGCGGCGATGCAGTGGAAATTCTAGCCCAATATCTATTACTGAGACATGGCTGAAAGAAGGGCAGGTCCGGCAGCTCAACATTCTTGATTACAGGGTTTTTAGACAAGATTGAGAGGGGGATAAAAAAGGAGGGGGGTTCGCAGTATTAAATAAAGAAACAATTACAGCTATGAGGAGGGATGATAATGTTAGAATCATCAAATGAGGCCATATGGGTTTAATTGAAGAACAAAAAAGCAGATGGAATTCAATGTGGTGGGGAGAAAACTGAAACATGCTTCGAACACAACAATGTCTCCGCAAGTTCCTACAAATCCCCTGGGAGGATAGGCGCACCAACATCAGCGTCCTCATTCAGGCTAACATCCCCAGCATTGAAGCACTGATCACACTTGATCAGCTTCGCTGGGCAGGCCACATAGTCCGCATGCCAGATAAGAGACTCCCAAAGCAAGTGCTCTACTCGGAGCTCCCTTACGGCAAACGAGCCAAAGGTGGGCAGCGGAAATGCTACAAGGACATCCTCAAAGCCTCCCCGATAAAGTGCGACATCCCCACTGACACCTGGGAGTCCCTGGCCCAAGACCGCCCTAAGTGGAGGAAGTGTATCCGAGAGGGCACTGAGCACCTAGAGTCTCAACGCCGAGAGCATGCAGAAATCAAGCGCAGGCAGCGGAAAGAGCGTGCAGCAAACCCGTCCCACCCACCCCTTCCCTCAACGACTATCTGTCCCACCTGTGACAGAGTATGTGGCTCTCGTATTGGACTGTTCAGCCACCAAAGAACTCACTTCAGGAGTGGAAGCAAGTCTTCCTCAATTCCGATGATGATGCCTATGATGGTGAGGGTTCAACTTACTGCTGCTCCTCCTGGCCCCACAAGAAAAGTAAAACAATGACTGTGCCTCTCTTGTCCCTGACTCCTCTTCCCGCTATGTTTGCTTAGTGGGAAAACCACAACGGCTTTGCCACTTAGACCTATGGTTAAAATAGCATAAGTCAGGCCCTGATTATGTCATCAGAGACTGATCTGTCTATTTAAAGAAGGGCCCCGCTAGTTTTCAGCAGGTGGCCTTTGAACCTGCTCAGAAGAACAAGTTAAAATCACTGCCTGAGGGATTAGTGGGTGAGTTCTATGGGCTATTTTAACTCCCCGCCTGCAAGGTTTCCGCAGAGCATGCAGGGTGTTTTTTTGCAATTTTGAGCTGAAACCGGAAAAGAAGTATGTTATCTACTGCTGATAATCCATTTTGTTGGTCTGAATGACTCTGAGCTCTTAAAGGTGAGATGGAAGTAAATAAATCTTCTTGAACTCATCAGAACTTTCCAAAAATAAATTGTACATACCTCGTGTTCTTGAGCATCTATGGAGCTAACACATGGCAAGTTAGGTTCATGATCCTTATCTGACTTGTGTCAGTATTAGGTTTCACTGCATAAGCAGTTAGGTCCAAATCTCAAAATCAGGTTTAACATTTGCAACAAAATCAATATCTGTGACATATCCTGATTGCCAAGTCCTTGTTAGGAGTCGTTATACAAAAAATAGTACACTAAAGCTATTTTATACTCAGAAAAACAACCCAAATTTGGATCATATAAACTAGAAGTAGACAGAACCAACCAGAGGCAGCCTATGTGCTTGGCATATTATAAGATTCAATTAAAGACAATACTTATAAAGCGGTATACCTTTTTTGATCATTTGACCTATACCGAGACCAATTACTTTACACAGACTGTTGGGGGCGGGGACAATTTTCAACTTCAGTCCAAAACGGGTGTAAGTCTGGCACCCGCCCAAGGCTACAGTTGGGAGACCGTATGAGTTGCAGGTCTCATTTGAATTTTACCAGTGAGCTGAGGAGGTCACTGCTTTCCAGTTTTGGACTGTGGAAAATTGGCCAGCGTCTACACAGAGTCAGCCGGCAGATAGGGCCTGTTGGCAGGGGCAGAAAAGATCTGGAGAAGGCAAAAACAGGTTGGCACCAGGCTGGAAGATTTTTATGAAGTCAGGAGGAGCATGAATCTTATAAAAAGCCCAAAGTTGTATCTATTCCTGAGTTCAAGCATTTCCCTACAACAGTAACTATGCCTCAGTCGGGAGAGGCCAGCATCGCGAGAGCGGAGCGAGCGCGGGACTACAAAGGGCGGCGGCAGCTTGGAGCAGTGTCAGTCGGGAGGAGGCCAGCTGCAGCAGGGGCAGAAAGTAAACACAGAAGTAAAAAGAAATCGAAGTGTGATGTCACAGCCAAGCGGGTAAGTGATTGGCTGGTGGATTGGTGAGTATTTTATCTTTTTCTTTTCTTTCGGTAGGAAACATTTGGCATTGATGCAAGTAAGTAAGTAAATATATGTGATCCTTATTATCTAAGGAGAACCAGTTCATTAAATCATTAATGTTTACTGAGTAGTTTCTGGGTGTGTTTTGCTAAGGTTTAGACTTTAGTTCTACTTGATAGTTGCGGGTATAACTAGAGGGATGGCAGTGCAGCTCAGTCACGTGGATTGCACATCCTGTGGCATGTGGAAAATCCTGGATGCTTCGCGCAGCACAGACGACCACGTGTGCAGGAGATTTCCCCGGCTGCACCAACTCAAGCTCCGTGTTTTGGAACTTAAGCGGCGGCTAGAGTCACCACGGTGCATCCGCGCAACTGATAGCAACGGGCACAGCACGTTTCGAGAGGCGGTCACCCTACAGCTTAAGAGTGTGCAGGCAGATAGGGATTAGGTGACCCCTGGACAGAAGAGGAGGACTAGGCAGGTAATGCAGGAGTCCCCTGAGTCCATCTTGCTTTCCAACCGGTACTTTGTTCTGAGTGCCGGTGGGAGCGATGGTGGCTCTGGAGAGTGCAGTCAGAGACAGATCCACGGCACCACGGGTGGCTCAGTTACACGGGGGGGAAGGAAAAAGAATGGAAGAGCTATAGTAGTAGGGAATTCCATAGTCAGGGGAGCAGAAAGAGGTTTCTGTGGCCACAGACGTGACTCCAGGATGGTATGTTGCCTCCCTGGTGCCAGGTTCAAGGATGTCACTGAGCAGCTGCAGGGCAGTCTGGGGGGAGAGGGCGAATAGTCAGAGGTCATGGTCCGCATCGGTACCAATGACATAGGTAGGAAGAGGGATGAGGTCATGCAGGCAGGGTTTAGGGAGCGAGAAGAGCTATTAAAAAGCAAGACCTCAAAGGTAGTAATCTCCGGATTACTCCCAGTGCCACGAGCTAGTGAGGACAGAAATAGGAGGATAGAGCAGATGAATACGTGGCTGGAGAGATGGTACAGGAGGGAGGGCTTTAGTTTCCTGTGGCATTGGGACCACTTCTGGGGGAGGTGGAACCTGTACAAGCCGGACGGGTTGCATCTCAACGGAGCAGGGACCAACATCCTCGCCGGGGCCGGGGGGGGGGGGGGCTGCGGTTGCTAGTGCTGTTGGGGAGGGTTTAAACTAGCTTGTCAGGGGGATGGGAACCTGAGAATTGATTCAGTAGGGAGGGGAGAAAAGCGGAAATTAGAAAGCAAAAATAAAGAAAGTGAGTTTGAAGGAGAGAGGAAACAAGAAGGAAAAAAAGGGTAAAAAAAACAAATTTAAAGACACTTTGTTTAAATGCACGTAGCATTTGTAACAAAATAGATGAGTTGACGGCACAAATAGATACAAATGGGTATGATCTGATAGCCATCACAGAGAAGTGGTTGCAAGGTGACCAGGACTGGGAATTAAATATTCAGGGGTATTTGACAATCCGGAAGGACAGTCAGAAAGGAAAAGGAGGTGGGGTAGCTCTATTGATAAAAAATGGAATCACTGCAATAATAAGAAACGATATATGCTCAAAGGATCAGGATGTTGAAACAGTTTGGGTGGAGATAAGGAATAATGGGAAAAAGTCACTGGTGGGCGTAGTCTATAGGCCCCCGAACAGTAGCAACTGTGTTGGTCGGAGCATAAACCAGGAAATAGTGGGGGCTTGTAAAAAGGGAACAGTAATAATCATGGGTGATTTTAACCTCCATATTGATTGGACAAATCAAATTGGTCTAGGTAGCCTTGAGGAGGAGTTCATAGAGTACATAAGGGATGGGTTCCTTGTGCAGTATGCAATGGAATCAACCAGGGGGCAGGCTATCCTAGATCTGGTCCTGTGTAATGAGACAGGATTAATAAACAATCTCCAAGTAAAGGGTCCCCTTGGAATGAGTGATCATAGCATGATTGAATTTCAAATTCAGATGGAGGGTGAGAAAGTTGAATTTCTAAACAGCGTTCTAAGCTTAAATAAAGGAGACTATGAAGATATGAGGGCAGAGTTGGCTTAAGTGGACTGGGAAAATAGATTAAAGTGTGGGACGGTTGATGAACAGTGGTGTACATTTAAAGAGATATTTCACAACTCTCAAGAAAAATATATTCCAGTGAGGAGGAAAGGGTGCAAGAAAAAAGATAGCAATCCGTGGCTAACGAAAGAAATAAAGGACGGTATCCGATTAAAAACAAGGGCATACAAAGTGACCAAAACTAGTGGGAGGATAGAAGATTGGGAAGCTTATAAAGGCCAGCAAAGAATGACTAAAAAAATTATTAAGAAAGGGAAGATAGCCTATGAAAGTAAACTAGCACAAAATATAAAAACATATAGTAAGAGTTTCTATAGGTACATAAAAAGAAAAAGTGGTTAAAGTAAATGTTGGTCCCTTAGAGGACGAGACCGGGGAATGAGCAATGGGGAACATGGAGATGGCAGAAACTCTAAACAAGTATTTTGTATCAGTTTTACGGTAGAGGACACTAAAAATATTCCAACAGTGGATAGTTAAGGGGCTATAAGGGGGGAGGAACACAATCACAATCATTAAGGAGGCGGTGCTCAGTAAGATAATGGGACTAAAGGCAGATAAATCCCCTGGACCTGATGGCTTGCATCCTAGGGTCTTAAGAGAAGTAGCGGCAGGAATTGTGGATGTATTGGTTGTAATTTACCAAAATTCCCTGGATTCTGGGGAGGTCCCAGCAGATTGGAAAACTGCAAATGTAACGCCCCTATTCAAAAAAGGAGGCAGACAAAAAGCAGGAAACTATAGACCAGTTAGTCTAACATCTGTGGTTGGGAAAATGTTGGAGTCCATTATTAAAGAAGCAGTAACAGGACATTTGGAAAAACAAAATTTGGTCAGGCAAAGTCAGCATGGATTTATGAAGGGGAAGTCACAAGTTTGACAAATTTGCTGGAATTCTTTGAGGATGTAACGAACAGGGTGGATAAAGAGGAACCAGTGGATGTGGTGTATCTGGACTTCCAGAAGGAATTTGACAAGGTGCCACACAAAAGGTTATTGCACAAGATAAAAGTGCATGGGGTTGGGGGTAATATATTAGCATGGATAGGAAATTGGCTGACTAACAGAAAACAGAGCGTCGAGCTAAATGGTTTATTCTCTGGTTGGCAATCAGTAAGGTGTGGGGTGCCACAGGAATCAGTGCTGGGACCCCAAACTAATTACAATCTATATTATCGACTTGGAAGAGGGGACTGAGTTTACTGATGATACAAAGATGGGAGGAAGAGTAGAAACATAGAAACATAGAAAATAGGTGCAGGGGTAGGCCATTCGGATCTTCGAGCCAATAAGATCAAGGCTGATCATTCACACCTCAGTACCCCTTTCCTGCTTTCTCTCCATACCCCTTGATCCCTTTAGCCGTAAGGGCCATATCTAACTCCCTCTTGAATATATCCAACGAGCTGGCATCAACAACTCTCTGCGGTAGGGAATTCCACAGGTTAACAACTCTGAGTGAAGAAGTTTCTCCTCATCTCAGTCCTAAATGGCCTACCCTTTATCCTTAGACTGTGTCCCCTGGTTCTGGACTTCCCCAACATCGGGAATATTCTTCCTGCATCTAACCTGTCCAGTCCCGTCAGAATTTTATATGTTTCTATGAGATCCCATCTCATCTTTCCAAACTCCAGTGAATAAAGGCCCAGTCGATCCAGTCTCTCCTCATATGTCAGTCTAGCCATCCCGGGAATCAATCTGGTGAACCTTCGCTGCACTCCATCAATAGCAAGAATGTCCTTCCTCAGATTAGGAGACCAAAACTGAACACAATATTCCAGCTGAGGCCTCACCAAGGCCCTGTACAACTGCAGTAAGACCTACCTGCTCCTATACTCAAAACCCCTAGCTATGAAGGAAAACATACCATTTGCCTTCTTCACCGCCTGCTGTACCTGCATGCCAACTTTCAATGACTGATGTACCATGGCACCCAGGTCTCACTGCACCTCCCCTTTTCCTAATCTGCCGCCATTCAGATAATATTCTGCCTTCGTGTTTTTGCTCCCAAAGTGGATAACCTCACATTTATCCATATTATACTGTATCTGCCATGCATTTGCCCACTCACCTAACCTGTCCAAGTCACCCTGCAGCCTCTTAGCGTCCTCCTCACAGCTCACACTGCCACCCAGTTTAGTGTCATCTGAAAACTTGGAAATATTACACTCAATTCCTTCATCCAAATCATTAATGTATATTGTAAATAGCTGGGGTCCCAGCACTGAGCCCTGCGGCACCCCACTAGTCACTGCCTGCCATTCTGAAAAGGATCTGTTTATCCCGACTCTCTGCTTCCTGTCTGCCAACCAGTTCTCTATCCATGTCAATACATTACCCCCAATACCATGTGCTTTAATTTTGCACACCAATTTCTTGTGCGGGACCTTGTCAAAAGCCTTCTGAAAGTCCAAATACACCACATCCACTGGTTCTTCCTTGTCCACTCTACTAGTTACATCCTCAAAAAATTCCAGAAGATTTGTCAAGCATGATTTCCCTTTCATAAATCCATGTTGACTTGGACCGATCCTGTCGCTGCTTTCCAAATGCACTGTTATTTCATCTTTAATAATGTGTGAGGAGGACATAAAGAGGCTAAGTGAGTGAGCAAGAATTTGGCAGATGCCGTGTAATGTTAGAAAGTGTGAGGTCATGCACTTTGGCAGAAAAAAATCAAAGAGCAAGTTATTATTTAAATGGAGAAAGATTGCAAAGTGCTGCAGTACAGCGGGACCTGGGGGTACTTATGCATGAAACACAAAAGGATAGTATGCAGGTACAGCAAGTGATCAGGAAGGCCAATGGAATCTTGGCCTTTATTGCAAAGGGGATGGAGTGTAAAAGCAGCGAAGTCTTGTTACAGCTGTACAGGGTATTGGTGAGGCCACACCTGGAATACTGCGTGCATTTTTGGTTTCCATATTTCCAAAAGGATTAATTTGCTGTGGAGGCAGTTCAGAGAAGGTTCACTAGGTTGATCCCGGGGATGAGTGGATTGAGTTATGAGGAAAGGTTGAGTAGGTTGGGCCTATACTCTTTGGAATTCAGAAGAATGAGAGGTGCTCTTCTAGAAACCTATAAGGTTATGAGGGGGGCTTGACAAGGTAGATGCAGAGAGGATGTTTCCACTGGTGGGGGAGACTAGAACTAGAGGGCATGATCTTAGAGTAAGGGGCTGCCCATTTAGAACTGAGATGAGGAGAAATTTCTTCTCGGAGGGTTGAGGATCTGTGGAATTCGCTGTCTCGAGAGCTGTGGAAGCTGGGATATTAAATAAATTTGACAGAAATAGACAGTTTCTTAAACGATAAGAGGATAAGGGGTTGTGGGGTGCGGGCAGGGAAGTGGAGCTGAGTCCATGATCAGATCAGCCAAGATTTTATTGAATGGCAGAGCAGGCTCGAGGGGCCTTATGGCCTACTCCTACTCCTATTTCTTATGTTCTTATATGTACTTTGTTGGCTGTAAAGTGCTTTGGGATGTCCTGAGATTATGATAGGCGCTACATAAATGCAAGCTCTTTCTTTATATGCAATCATAGGACTAGGATTTGCATATTTAAATAGCCTGTTTTGGGTGGGAATGCTGAACAACCATTTGAAGGCCTGCCTGAAAATTGGATCGGTGTCCAAGATTTCCACCAAATTTCCTCTGCTCCCCTTTTGGTTTTACTTTTTAACTTTTCTAACATTCTAGCTCTGTGATAAATGTAACGGTATCCTGCTGCCACTAAATCCTTTACTTGTTGCACCTTCCTCAAAGCGGTACCCATTGCCATCTAATTTCCAGTCTGCAGAACTATTTTTATGTTTTTAGCACCAGCTTATGTTTGTTTCCTTTGAATACCATCAGCTAATTATTTTACAAGCTCCTCTCCAAAATCCCTCTAGAGTTTTCACCTGACCAGTAATTGGTCAAACTATACAATTTTGCATCATCCACAAGTGCAGAATCCTGCTCATAATGTCCCGAATTAAGTTAATGAACAGCAGTAATGCAAGGTGATGTGTTAGTGCAACCCCATCACGTCCTCACTGTCTATCATTGGATACAAACATATTATGCATATTCCTACCTGACAACTCCCAAATAATGTAGCCATGACTGAGTTTTGATTAATCTACCGGTAATATTCATTCTTCAAATTTTACTTAGCTTTACTCAGCTTTATTAAAGAATTTGGTTTAATTTAGATTTTCGGTTATTGCAGCGCACATATGTATCATGACCAGCAATGGATATGATAAGTAAGTGAGTGACTGGATATTTCAGGTGGAATATGGTTAACCTAATAAATGTATGTTTGTCACATCACACTGCCAGCTATAAAAATGTTGGACAAAATTATAAACATCCACATAAAGCAAAGACATAAAGAAAAAACATGAATACTGGAGATTTGAAATAACAGTGAAAAATGCTGGAAATGTAAAGGTAGTTAATCAATAACTGAAATAAAGAGAAAGAAAGGTTTGTATTTTGAACATGATTCTTCGTCAGAACCCAAACTTTAACCTGATTTGCTCAGTATGTTGCTGATTGACCTGTACAGTTTTTCCCATATCCTTTGTTGTACAGTATTTCATATAAAAAGACTTATGTAGGGAAAGACCAATAAAATACAAATCCTACATTCACTGTCAAGAATAGTAAACATCATAAACAGGCACTAATTGATGATCTGTAGTTTTCTATCATACAAAATTACTTTTTTCTGTTGTGAGCCAACTATAATATATGATATATCACTGCACTTAGAATTGAATTAAGTGTTTTAAGACATTTCAAAAATGATAAAGCATGTTATAAATGTAACTATTACTTGTATTTTAATTATAAGCATTCTAACAGAATGTGTCACGTCCAGCATAGAAGAAAAAGAAACATAGAAATTTTACAGCACAGAAGGAGGCCATTTCAACCCATCGTGTCCACACCAGCCGACAAAGGGCCGCACGGCTTTCAGTCAGCAGCCCTGAAGGTTACATATAAACCTATGAACAATGAACAATGGCGGAAAGGTAAAGAGCACCCAGCCCAACCAGTCCGCCCCACACAACTGCGACACCCCTTACACTGAAACATTCGACACTCCACCCCAACCGAAGCCATGTGATCTTCTGGGAGGGGCAAAAACCAGATAAAAACCCAGGCCAATTGGGGAAAAAGAAATCTGGGAACATTCCTCTCCGACCCATCCAGGCAATCGAAACTAGTCCAGGAGATCACCCGGGCCATATTTGATTCGATTCCCTGCAGTACTTACCATCATATCTGTGCCAGCCAACAAGAGGTTATCCAGTCTAATCCCAATTACCAGCTTTAGGTACCAGGGTACGGCACTAAGTGCCCATCCAAGCATCTTTTAAATATGGTGAGGGTTTCTGCATCCAACACCCTTCCAGGCAGTGAGTTCCAGACCACCACAACATTGTGTGTGAAGAGGCCCCTCCTCAAATCCCTTCTGAACCATCCACCAACCACCTTAAAACTATGCCCCCTCCACCAATGGAAATAGGCCCTTGCTATCCACTATATCCAGGAATCTCAAAATTTTGTACACCTCAATGAGGTCTCCTCTCAACTTCCTCTGTTCCAATGTGAACAAACCCAGCCTGTCCAATCTGTCCTTATAGCTAAGATTCTCCATTCCAGGCAGCAACCTAGTAAATCTCCTCTGCACCCTCTCTAGTGCAATCACGTTCTTCCTATAATACAGCGACCAGAACTGTACGCAGTACTCCAGCTGTTGCCTCACCAGAGTATTATACCATTTAAGCATAACCTCCCTGCTCTTGTATTCTATGCCTTGGCCAATAACGGCAAGCATTCCATATGTCTTCTTACCCACCTTAGCCACCTGGACTGCTACTTTCAGGGATCTGTGGACTAGCACGCCAAGATCCCTTTGTTCATCTACACTATTAAGTGGCCTACCGCTTAATGTGTATACCCTTTCCTTATTAGCCCTCCAAAAGTGCATTATCTCACACTTCTCTGAATTAAATTCCATTTGTCACTGCTCTGCCGACTTAACCAGTAAATTGATATCCTCCTGCAGACCATAACTTTCCTCTTCATTATCAACCACGCAGCCACTTTTAATGTAATCGGCAAACTTCTTAATCATACTCCCGATATTCAAATCTAAATCATTGATATATACCACAAAAAGCAAGGGGCCCAGTACTGAGCCCTGCGGAACCCCACTGGAAACATCCTTCCAGTCACAAAAACATCCATCAACCATTACCTCTAAGCCAATTTTGGATCCAACTTGCCACTTTGCCTGGATCCCATGGGCGTTTACTTTCGTGACCAGTCTACCATGTGGGACCTTATCAAAAGCTTTGCTAAAGTCCATATACACTACATAGTATGCACTGCCCTCATCAAAAAATTCAATCAGGTTAGTCAAAAATGATCTTCCCTTAACAAATCTTTGCTGACTGTCCCTAATTAATCCTTGCCTTTCCAAATGTAGATTTATCCTGTCCTTTAGGATTGTTTCCAATAATTTTCCCACCACTGTAATTACTCGGCCTATCTCTTTCTCCCTTATTAAACAAGGGTACGACATTAGCAGTCCTCCGGCACCATGCCCAAATCCAGAGGACTGGAAAATTATGGTCAAGGCCTCTGCTATTTCCTCTTTTACTTTGTTCAACAGCCTGGAATGCATTTCATCCAGGCCTGGGGACTTATCTACTTTCAAAGCTGCTAAACCTCTTAATACTTCCTCTCTCACTATGTTTATTTCATCCAGAATTTCACACTCCTCCTCGATAGCAGTATCTGCATTGCCCCTTTCCTTTGTGAAAACAGACGCAAAGTATTCGTTAAGAACCATACCAACATCTGCCGCCTCCACACAAAGATTACCCTCACGGTCTCTAATAGACCCTACTCTTTCTTTAGTACCCTCTTGCTCTTAATATATTTGTAGAACATCTTTGGGTTTTTCTTAATTTTACTAGCCAAGAATTTTTCATACTCTCTCTTAGCATTCCTAATATCCTTTTTAATTTTACCTCCTGACTTTCTATATTCCTCCAAAGATTCTGTAGTATTTAGCCATCGGCATATGACATAAACTTCCTTTTTTTTCTTTATCCTCCCCTGTAAGTCCCTAGAAATCCAGGGGGCTCTAGAATTGTTATTCCCACCCTTTTTCTTGGAGGGCATATGTTTGGCCTGAGCCTTCCGGATCTCCTCCTTGAATGCCTCCCACTGTTCCGACTCTGATTTACCCACAAGTAGCTGTTTCCGGTCCACTGTGGCCAAATCGCTCCTCAACTCAGCAAAATTAGCTTTTCCCTAATTTAGGATTTTTATTCCAGACCTATCCTTGTCCTTATCCGTAACTAACTTGAATCTGACTGAATTATGGTCACTGGCACCCAAGTGCTCTCCCACTAATACCCCTTCAACCTGCCCAGCTTCATTCCCCAAAACTAAATCCAAAACCGCCCCCTCTCGTGTTGGGCTTGCTACATACTAACTAAAAAAGTTCTCGAATGCATTTTAAGAATTATGCACCCTCTATATCCTTCACACTGTATTTGTCCCAATCAATATTAGGATAGTTAAAATCCCCTACTATTGCTACCCTATGGTTTTTTGACTTCACAGCAATTTGCCTACATATTTGCTCCTCTATCTCTCTGTTTGGGGGTCTATAATACAAGCCCAGCAGTGTGATCGCCCCTTTTTTGATATGATATACAATTATCTCCATATGTGAGTATGACCACAATTCGCTCATGACAGTTACATGCTAATTATCTGGTCATTTATGGGTAGTCAAAACATATTCTCTGTATCTAATCAATTTTCTGCCAAACTTCAGTTCCTCTTTAAAATCGACAAGTCAAAAATTGACATGTGTGATTTTCCTGACAATGTATTTGCAAAATAAAATTAATTTTACTGAAAGAAAATTACCAGATAATCACAACGGCTAAAAATTGAATTGAGTAGAGCCACCTGTTAATGCTCGCGAGGGGCGCTACCGGAGCGGTAAAGAGTTATCGCCCGAGCGCAGCGATATTGGCGCCGCTCGTGAACTTGATTATGTTTTTAGCGGCGATGCTAATAATTAGCGGCAGGCACTGTAGCGCCAGTGTTCAACGCCCCAGAAGCAAACATCAATGACTTCGTCTGCCTTAGCGTCTGCCATTTATCGCGCCAGAAAAAGCAGTTGTTCACAGCTGTCAGAGAAGCTCCGGGCTGCTAATGAAAGGGATGAGCAGTTGGGTTTTATCAGGTAAAATTTCTTTCCATGGATTTCACTTTCTTTGCTCTTCCTGCTGTTCAAATTAGCTCCCTTGCATTTTTTATTAAGTTTTCAGGTGCTCCAGTTAACCTCCCCTTTGAGCGCCAGGTTGGCGATTAGCATGATTAAGGCATTCAGCCCAGCACTTAACATGCTGTAGAGTGGCTGAACACTCAGCAGGAAGCCCAGGTTTGTGCAAGGCGAGCTCCAATTAAAGCTAGCCTCCACTTTTGAAAGGCAGTCTGCACCTTTTAAAGGAGGA